>NW_011889248.1:4726-6257 GCF_000151845.1 Pteropus vampyrus
TAACCCTAACGCTAAATTTTACACTAACAATAACACTAAGCCGTATTCTTACAGCAACTGTCATTCAAGGCTTAAAACACAAGCTTATAATAACCGTAATTCTAAACATATCTCTAACATTAACACTAACTCCGATCTTAACCGTAAAACAAAACTAAACCTACGCCTAAATCTAACCCTAATCCTAAATTTTACACTAACAATAACCCTAAATGTAACCCCTTACCTTAACTCTAAAACTAATGCTAACCCTAACACTAAAACTAACACTAACCTAAACCCTAGCCCTAACCCTTACCCTAACCTAACCCTAAGCCTAACTCTAACACTACTCCCAACTATAAACTATTACCCTAACACTAACCCTAAAACTAACCCAACCCCAAGCATACTTCTAACCTTAATCTAACACTAAGCCTAACCCTAACACTAACCTAAATGGAAAAATATTTCTAAGCTTAACCCTAATCCTAACACTAACCCCTAATACTAGCCCAAACATTAACACTAAACCTTAACCCTAACACTAACCCTAACACTAACCCTGATCCTAACTCTAAAGTAAAACTAATCGTAACCCTAATTCTAACCCAAACTCTAACAATACTCCTAACGATAATTTTAAACTGAAAATAACAGTAACTCTAACCCTTTACTCTAAACGCAATCATAAACGTAATGCTAACCCTAACTCCAACACTAACCATAACTCTAACCCTAAACCTAACCTAAACCCAATCCCAACCCTAACACTAATCCTAAAACAAACTCTTGCCCGAATACGTACCGTAACACTAAACCTAAACTTAACTCTAACCCTAACACTAACACTAAACCTAACCTTAATCCTAAACCTAACCCTAAACCTAACCCCAACCTTAAAACTAACCTTAACCATAACACTAACACATAACCCTAACCCTAACCCCAACCCCTTTCATTAAAACTAATTCTAACCCTAACCCTAACACAAAACCTAACCCTAACCTTAACCCTAACCTGAACCCTAACCTAAACCTAAACATAAAGCTACCGCCAAACTAAACTAAACTGAACCCTAACCATAACCATAATGCTAACCTAACCCTAAACATAACCCTAACCCTAAGTTAAACCAAAAACCTATAGCTAACACTAATTTCTTATCTTAACCCTAAAAGTGAACGTCGCCGTACTCCTCAACCTAACCTTAAATGTAAGTCTAATGCTAACGCTAACTCCATACCCTAACCTTAAACCTAACCCTAACCCTAAACCTAAAGCCTAAGCCTAAGCCTAACACTAACCCTAACATTAACTCCAACCCTAACAATAAACGTAAAGCTAATATTAACCCTACTTCTAACCCTGACTCTAACAATCCTAAACCTTAATTATAAACTAAAAATAACACTATCCCTAACCCCTTACCCTATCCCGAAAACCTAAACCCAATGCTAACCCTAAAACGAAAACTAACCTTAACTCTAACCCTAACTCTAACCTAAATCTTGCCCTAACCCGAACACTAACTTATCCCTAACCCTAACCC
>NW_011889248.1:6307-6631 GCF_000151845.1 Pteropus vampyrus
AACCCTAACCCTAACTATAAACTTAACCATAAGCTGAACCTAACCTATACCTAACTGTAACCCTAACCCTAGCCTACCCTACCCCTAACCCTAACTCTATCACAGATTCTAAATCGAACTTGTTAACCTCACTCTAACTCTAACCCTAACACTAAACCTAAGCCTAATCCAAACCCCAACCTTAACTCTTACCTAAGACTGAAGATAATCCTAACCCTAAATATAACCATAACACTAGCAGTAAAACTCTCTCTAAATTTTACACTAACAATAACCCAAAATCTTACCCTTATCCTAAATCTAATCATAATCATAACTTTAACT
>NW_011889248.1:6681-8372 GCF_000151845.1 Pteropus vampyrus
TAACACTAGCAGTAAAACTCTCTCTAAATTTTACACTAACAATAACCCAAAATCTTACCCTTATCCTAAATCTAATCATAATCATAACTTTAACTCTAAAACTAACCCAACACCAAATCTAAAGCTAACCCTAACCCTAAGAGTAACCCTAATTCTAACACTAACGTTACCCCTCACCCTAATCCTAACCCTAACACTAACCCCTAACACAAACACAAACCCTAAACCTAACCACTTACCTTAACACTAACCCAATCCCTAACACTAACCCCTAAACCTGACCTTAACCCTATTCCTTATCCTGATCCTACCTCTAAAAATAATGCTAACATTAACCTTAACCCTAATCCTAACCCTAAATTTAACGCTAAAATTAACCCTAACATTAACACTAACCATAAGACTAACCCTAACTCTAAATTTTATACTAACAATAACCCAAAACCTAATCCCTTACCATAACCTAATCGTAAGCATAACTTTAACTGTAAAACTAATCCTAATCCAAACCCCAACCTTAATTCTAAAACCTAACCATAACACTAAACCTAAAGCTAACCCTACACTAGTAGCCCTAAACTTAACCATAACTTACCCCTAACCCGAATCCTAACCCTAACCCTAACCCCTAAACCAAAACCTAAACCTAACAGTAACTCTTAACTTAACCCTAACCCTATCCCTAACACTAAACCCTAATCGTAACTTAAACCTAACCCTAACCCTGATCCTAACACTAAAAGCAAAGCAAACCCAAACCCTAACACTAATCCTAATACTAAAATTTACACTAACAATAACTTTGACCCTAACCTCTTACACTAAAACTAACCCCAGCCATAAATTTAACATAAAACAAACCCCAACCTTAACGTTAACCCTGACATTACCGCTAATCCTAACCTATAGCTAACCCTAACCCTAACACTAACCCTTACCCTATCATAAACTTAAACCTAACCCTAAATGGAAAGAGAAACATACCTTTAAACTTAACCTAAACCAAACCTTAATGGTAACCCTAAATCTAACCATAATTTAAAGCTAACAATAACCCTAACCCTAACACCATATCCTAAAACTAACCCTAAATCTAACGTTAAGTCTAAAACAAACCCTAAAAGTAACCCAAAGCCTGAACCTAACCGTAAAAATAAAGCTAATGCTAACCCTAAGCCTAACATTAACCCAAACCCTAAAAATGAATCTAACCCTAAAACTAAAACTAATATAAACCCTAACTCTAGCCCTAACCCTAACACTAAGCCTAATCCTAACCCGAACCCAAACCTAAACGTAACCCTAACCAAAACCTAACGATAATCCTACCACTAAACCTAACCTAACCCTAAACCTAAAACTCCAGCCTAAACTTACCCTAACCACAACCCTGTACATAACCCTAAAGCTAAAGCTAATCCTAGCTATAATTCTAACCATAACCTTAAATGATACACTAAGAATAAAGCTAATCTTAACCCCTTACCTTAACCCTAACCCTAAACCTAACTGGAACCATTACCCTAACCCTAACCTTATCCATAAACCTAACACTAACTTTTAACCCTAACCCTAAACCTAGTTCTAACCTTAACCCTATTCCCTTACCTTAACACTAACTCTAACCCAGATCCTATACTAAAATTAACCCTAACCTTATCCGTAATCCTAACCCTGAATCTACCCCAAAA
>NW_011889248.1:8422-10060 GCF_000151845.1 Pteropus vampyrus
AAACTAACCCCAGCCATAAATTTAACATAAAACAAACCCCAACCTTAACGTTAACCCTGACATTACCGCTAATCCTAACCTATAGCTAACCCTTACCCTAACACTAACCCTTACCCTATCATAAACTTAAACCTAACCCTAACTGGAAAGAGAAACATACCTTTAAACTGAACCTAAACCAAACCTTAATGGTAACCCTAAATCTAACCATAATTTAAAGCTAACAATAACCCTAACCCTAACACCATATCCTAAAACTAACCCTAAATCTAACGTTAAGTCTAAAACAAACCCTAAAAGTAACCCAAAGCCTGAACCTAACCGTAAAAATAAAGCTAATGCTGAACATAATTCGAAACGTAACCCTAACACTAACTCTGATCCTACCTTAACACTAAAGCTTATCCTAACCCTCATTCTAAACCTAACCCTAAATTTTATAATAACGATAACTCTAAAACTAACAGCTTACCCTAACCTTAATCCTAAACTTGAATCTAACCCTAACCCTAACCCTAACCCTAACCGTAAACCTAACCCTATATTAAACCTAATCCAAACCTTAACGATAACCCTAACCCTAACTTAACCTAAACGCTAAGTATCACCCTAACATTAAAAATAACTTTAATCTCTTACTTTAATCCTAACCCTAACCCTGACTCTACCATAAAACTAAAGCTTATCATAAGCCTAATTCTAACCTTAACGGTAGCACTAACTGTTACCCTGAATCTAATCTGAAATACTAAAGGTAATCGTAAGCCTAATTCTAACCCTAACCGTAAAATTTACAATAACAATAAACCTAACTCTAAACCAATTCCCTAACCCAATCGCTAAATCTAAACCTAAACTTAACTCTAAGGCTGACCTTAACACTAACCTAAATCTAAGCATTACCCTAAACCTAAATATAAACCTACCCCTAAACTAAAACTAACCTGAACACTAACGGCAACCCTAACCATAACCGAATCCTAACTTTAAGTCTAACATTAACCATAACTCTAACTCTTACGTTAAACCTAACCATAACCATAAACCTAATCGTAGACCTGAAGCTAACTCGAACTCTAACACTATTCCTAACACTAAACCTAAACTTAACAAAAGCCTAAACACAAATTAAACCCTAACCTTGATCCTAACCCTAAAACTAAAGCTAATCCTATCCCTAATTCTAACCCTAACCCTAACACTAATCTTAAGCCTAAATTTTACACTAACAATAACCCTAACCCTAATGCCTAACTCTTAACCTAAACCTAACCACAACATTAATTCTAAACCTTACCCTAACCATAACCCTAACCCTAACATTAACCCTAACCCTGATCCTAACCCTTAAACTAAAGCTAATTCTAACCCTAAATCTAACCCTAAACCTTAATTTTACACTATCAATAACCCTAACCCTAATCCCTTACTCTAACCCTAAACCTAAACTATAGCTAACCCTAACACTAACCCTATCCCTAAGCATAACCCTAACGTAAACCAAACCCGAACAATAACCCTATACCTACACCTAATACCAACCCCTTATTGTAACCATAACCCTAACCCTAACCCTAACCTTAACAATAACCCTGATCCTAATACTAAAACTACAGCTAAAACTATATGTAACAATAA
>NW_011889248.1:10110-15703 GCF_000151845.1 Pteropus vampyrus
CTATTCCCTTACCTTAACACTAACTCTAACCCAGATCCTATACTAAAATTAACCCTAACCTTATCCGTAATCCTAACCCTGAATCTACCCCAAAATTAAAGGTACACCTAACCCTAATTCTAATGCTAACCCTAACACCAGCCATAACCCTGATCTTAACCCTAAAACTAAAGCCTGTCGTAACTTTAATTCTAACCATAAATTTAAATTATACAAGAACAATAAACATAATCTTAACCCAATACCTTAACACTAAACCTAAACCTACTGCAAACCTAACCCTAAACCTAAACCCTTCCACTAACCCTAACTGTAACATTAACTCTAAAAATAACTCCAATCTTAATCCTAACACTAACCATAACCCTAAACCGAACCTTAAACTAAACATAACCTTAACCTTTATTCTAACCTTACCCTAACCCTAACCTTACCCTAACAAATCCCATCTCGAACTTCTTACTCTAATCCTAATCCGAACCTAAGGCTAAGCCTAACACTAACTCTAATTCTAACTCCAACCCTAACGTAAATCTAACCCTAACCCTAACTTAAAACTAACCCTAAACCTAACATTAACACTAAACCTAACACTAACTTCTTACTCTAACCCTAATTCTAACCCTTATCATAATGATAAATCTAACCTTAAATTTTGAACTTACAATAACCCTAACCCTAACCCTAACTGCTTAACCTAACTCTAACCCTAACTTTAATTCTAAAAGTAACCCTATCCCTAACCCTTACCCTAATATTAACCCCAATCCTGATCCTAAAGGAAAAACTAAAGCTAATCCTAACCATTATTCTAACACTAACCCTCACAATAAACCTAATACTAACTCTAACCTTAATCCTAAACCCAAACCTAAACCTAACTCTAACCCTAATCCTAATGATAACTCCAACCATAACACTAAACTAAACTCTAACCCTAAACCATAACCCTAACCTATCTCTAACCCAAACCCTAACCCTACATTAATCCGATCTCCAAAATGGTACCCTAAACCTAACCCTAAGCGTAAACCGAAACCTAACCTGAACATAAACTTAACCCTAATCCTAATCTGAACCTTAACCTAAATGTAACACTAACCCTAAAACCTAACCCTAACCCTGACAATAAACCTTAGTCTAACCTCAAAATTAAATCTAACCAAAACCCTAATTCTATCCCAAACCCTAATACAAACCCTAACCCTAAATTTTACACTAACAATAATTCTAACCATAACCCCTTACCTAACCCTAACTCTAAAGCTAAAGCTAAACCTAAACCTAACCTTAACTGTAACCCTAATCATAAACCTACCGCTAAACTAAACCTAACCCTAATACTAAAGCCTAACCATAACTATAAAAGCTAATCCTAACCCAAATTCTAACCCTAAACCTAACAATAACCCTTACACTAAATTTTAAACTAATGGTAACCCAAAACCTAACCCTTAAGCAAAATATAACTCTCACCCCAAATTTAAATCTAAAACTAACCCGACCTTAACCTCAAAACCTAACATTAACCCTAACCCTGAATCTAACTCTAAAATTAAAACTAATCTTAACCAAAATTCTAATCCTAACTCTAACACTAACCATAACTCTGATCCTAACCCTAAAACTAAAGCTATTCGTAACTTTAATTCTAACCATATCCCTAAATTATACACTAAAAAGAATCCTAAACTTAACTGCTTACCTTAACTTTAACCTTAAACTTAAGGCTAACCCTCAACCTAAACCTAACAATAATGCTATCACTAACTCTAATCCTAACCTAAACCTAACCCTAAGCCTAACCCTAATCTAACCCTAAGCCTAACTCTAACCATCGACCTAACCCTAACACTAACACTAGTCCTAACTCTAACATTTTACCCTAACCTTAACCCTTACCATAACTTGAACCCTAACATAACCTAACCCTAACCCTAAAAATAACACTAACCCTAACCCAAAACTTAAAGCCTAACCCTAACCCTATCCGTACCCTAAAACTAACCCTAACTCTAACTGTGCTCCTAACCTTAAAACTAAAGTTAATCTTATCCCCAATTCTAACCTTAACACTAACAATAACTCTAAACATAAATTTAAAACTAACAATAATCCTGACCCGAACCCTTTACCTTAAAGCTAACCCTAATCCTAAATTTAACTCTAAATCTATCTCTACCCTAAACCTAACCCTAACACTAACCCTAACCCTAACACTAACCTTAACCTTAACACTAACCATTTCCTAAACCTAACCATAACATTAAATCTTACCATAAATCTGCCCATAACCTAACCATAATGCTAACGCTAACCCTAACACTAACAATAAACTTAAACCTGACAACTTATGCAAAACAAACCCTAACCCTAACTTTTACCCTAAAATTAAATCAAACCTAAACCCTATCCCTAAACCTCACCCTAACCTTAACTCTAACACTAACCCTAACCCTAACACTAACCCTAACCCTGATCCTACACTAAAACTAAAGCTAATCCTAACCCTAATTCTAATCTGAACACTAGCACTAACCCTAACCCTAACCCTAAATTTAACACTAAAAATAAACCTAAATATGACAACTAACGATAAAACTAGCCCTAATCCTAACTTTTACTCTAAAACTAAATCTAAACCTAATCCTATTCCTAAACCTCACCCTAACATTAACTCTAACACTAACACTAACCCTGATCCTAACACTGAAACTAAAGCTAATCTAAACTATAATTCTACCTCTAACCCTAACAATAACCCTAACTCTAAATTTTTAACTAACAATAACGCTAATCCTAAACCATAACATAAAACTAACCCTAAACCTAAATTTGACCCTAAAACTAACTCTAAACATAACCTAATTTTAACAATGACCCTAATCCTGATACTAACCCTAAAATTAATGTTAATCCAAACCGTAATTCTAACCCTAATGTTCACACTAACCCTAACCCTGAACCTATCCCTAAACTAAAACTAATCCTAACCCTATTTCTACACCTTATTCTAAATTTTACACTAACAATAACCCTATCCCGAACTCTAACTCTAACACTAACTCTAACCCTAACAGTAACCCTTATCTAAACCTAACCCTAACCCTAATCCTTATGATAAATCTACTCTTAAGCTAACCCTAACCCTAACTTTAACTCTAATACAATTGCTATGTCTAACCTCTTACCCTAACCTTAACACCTAATCTAACAGTAAAACTAAACCTAAACCTTAACCTAACGCTAACCATAACACTAAACCTAACTCTAACGCTAACTCTAACCTAAACATAACCTTAACCCTAAATATATATCTACCCCTAAATTAAACCTAACCTGAACTGTTGGTAACCCAAGTCTAAATTAACCTTAACGCTAACCCTAACCCTAATACTAATTCTAACTCTTAACTCTTACAATAAACCTAACCCTAAACCTGATTCTAAACCTAAAACTAAAGCTAATCCTAACCCTAATTCTAACCTTAAACCTATAACTAACACTAACTATAAATTTTAAACTATTAATAATGCTAACCCTAACCCCTTACACTAACTCTAACATCTTACACTAACTTTAACCCTAAATCTAAAGCTAGCCCTAACACTAACTCTAACCCTAATCCTAACAGTAACTACCTCTAAAACTAACCTTAACCTAAACCTTAACCCTAATATTAACACCTACCCTTAACCTAACAGTAAAAGTAAAGCTAATCCTAACAGTAATTCTGACATTAAAACTAACACTAACCATAAGCCTGATCCGAACCCTAAAATTAAGCTAATTCTAACCCTAACCACAGCACTAAACCTATAGCTAACCCTAACCCTAACAATAACCCTAATCCTATGCCTAGCCCTAACCTAAACCTAACCATAAAACTAATTTAAATCTAAAAGTAATCCTAACCCTAACCTTTAACCTAAACCTAAATTTTGAACTAGCGATAACCCTAGACGTAATCTCTTATCTTAAATCTAATCCTAAAAGTAACTATAAGTCTAAAACTAACCCTAATTCTAATTCTAAACCTAACATTAACCTAACCCTAACCACAGCACTAAACCTATAGCTAACCCTAACCCTAACAATAACCCTAACCCTATGCCTAACCCTAACCTAAACCTAACCCTAAAACTAATTTAAATCTAAAAGTAATCCTAACCCTAACCTTTAACCTAAACCTAAATTTTAAACTAGCGATAACCCTAGACGTAATCTCTTATCTTAAATCTAATCCTAAAAGTAACTATAAGTCTAAAACTAACCCTAACTCTAATTCTAAACATAACATTAACCTGAACCCTAATCCTAATACTAAAACTAAAGCTTATCCTAACCCTAACACTAATTCTAACCCAGACCTTTACCCTAACCTAAACCTAACCCAAATCCTATAACTAATCATAAATCTACCCCTAAACTAAACCTTACATGAGCCCTAACAGCAACCCTAAACCTAACCTAATTCTAAACTTAACCCTAAACCTAAACCTATCCCTAACCCTAACATTAACTCGAACCCAAATCCTAACCCTAAAAATCAAGCTAATGCTAACCATAACTTTAAAGCTATCCCTTATATTTACCCTAATCCTGATCCTAACTCTAACACTAAAGCTTATCCGAACCCAAATTCTAAACCCAAGCCTAAATTTTACACTAACAATAAATCTAAAACTAACTGCTTACCCTAAGCCTAACCCTAAACCTAAAGCTAACCCTAACCATTACACTAACCCTAATTCTAATCCTAACACGAACCTAAACCTAACCCTAAGCCTAACCATAAAGCTAACCCTAAAGTAAACCTAACACTAACACTAAAGATAACCCTAACTCTAACTTTACCTTAACACTAACCCTAACCCTAGCACTAATCCTAAATCTAAACTCTTACCCTAACCCACACACTAACCCAGAACCTAACCCTAAAACGAAAGCTAATCATAAACCTAATTCTAACCCTAACGCTAACCCTATCCCTAAGTATATCCCTAATCTAAATCTAACCTGAACCCTAATGGTAACCCTAACACTAAACTAATCTTAACCTTAAGCCTAAACCCTAACACTGACCCTAACCCTAACCATAACCCTAACCCTAAACCTAAGCGTTTATTCTAAACCTAAACCTAACCATATACCTAATCCTAACCCTGATCCTAATGCTAAAATTAAAGCTAATTCTAATCATAATTCTAACCATAACCCTTACACCAGCCCTAAACCTAATTTTACACTATAAATAAGCCTAACCCAAACCCTTTAACATAAACCTAAGCTTAATGCTAACTTTAACTCTAAAACTAAACCTAACCCTAACCTTGCCCTAACTCTAACACTGACCCCTAATGTTAACGTTAACCTTAAATCTAAATCTAACCCTAACTCTAAAGAATAACAATAGCCCTAACCTCAACCGTAACTCAGATCCTAACCCTAAAACTAAAGCTAATCTGTTACCCCTTACCGTAAAGATAACACTAACCCTACATTTAACTCTAAAACTAACCCTAACTCTAACCCTAACATTAACCCAGATCCTAAACCTAAAACTTAAGCTTATCCTAACCCTGATTCAAAC
>NW_011889248.1:15753-17866 GCF_000151845.1 Pteropus vampyrus
ACTCTGACGCTAACTCTAAACCAACATCTAACCCAAACGTTAATTGTAACTCTAACACTAACCCTATAACAGATCATAAGCCTAAATCTAAAGCTAATCCTAACCCTGATTCTAATCCGAACACTAACACTAATCCTAACCCTAAATTTAACGCTAACAATAAACCTAAACCTGACCACTTACCCTAAACCTAAACCTAACCCTAACCCTAAACATATACCTAACCCTAAAGTAAAGCTTACACAAACCCTAATAGTAACACCATCCCAAACTTAACACTAATCCTAACCAGAACGCTACCATTAACCCTAAATCTAACCTCTTGCCTTAAAGGTAACTCTAACCCTAACTATAACCCTAATACTAAGCCGACCATAACCCTAACCCTAACCCTAATCCTAATTTAACTCTAAAACTAACTTTAAGCACTAAACCTAACGGAAATCCCTTTTCCAAAACCTAACCATAACCCTAACTTCAAATCTAAAACTAACCCTAACCATAAACCTAACCCCAAAATTAACCCTAACCCTAATTCTAACCGTAAAAAAGAGCTAAACCTAACCCTAATTCTAATCCTAATCCTAACACTAACCCTAACTCTGATCCTACCATAAAACTAAAGCTAAACCTAACCCTAATTCTACCCCAAACCTTAAATCATACACCAACAATAAATCTAACCCTGACTCCTTACCGTAACCCTATCCCTAAAACTACCCCTAACTAAACCTAACCCGAACCATAACGATAACCTTAAGCTACCCTAAGCCTAATGTTAAGTCCCTAATCCTAACCCTAAAACTAATGGTAATCCTAAACATAATTCTAACGCTAGCCCTAACACTAACCCTAATCCAAATTTTACACGTACACTAGCCCTAACGCTAAACTCTTACCGTAACATAACTCTAACAATGACTTTAAGTGAAAAACATGCCCTAAACTTAGCCCTAACCCTAACCCTAACCCTAACCTTAACACTAATCTCAACACTAATCCCACCTCTTACCTATTACCCTAACACTAACCCTAAAACTACTGCTAACCCTAACACTAACATGGCCTAACCCTAACTCTAACCTTAACCTAAACCTAACCCTAATCCTAACCCTAACCTAAACCAAACCCTAACACCAACCGTAACCCTAAAGCCCAACTCTAACCCTAACCCAAACCCCAACCTTGAACCTAACCTTAAAACTAAAGTAATCCTAACCCTAAGCCTAATCCTATCTTTAACTCTAAAACAAACCCTAACCCTAACCGTATTCCTAACATTAACCCTAAAGCTGACACTAATCCTAAAACGAAACCTAATCCTGACTGTAAATCTAACCCTAACCCAAACAATAAATCCAACACTAAATTTTAAACTAACAATAACTCTAACTCGACACCCTTACCATATAGCTAATCCTAACCCAAACTTTAACTCTATAACAAACCCTAACACAATCTCTGCAATAACATTAATCCTAACTCTGACCCTAACCCTAAAACTAAAGCTAATCCTAACTCTATTTCTAATCCTAACCCTATCACTAACCATAACCCTGATCCTAACACTAAAACTAAAGCTAATCTTAACATTAATTCAGAAACTAACTCTAATTTTACATTAACATTACGTCTAATCCTAACCCCTTAAACTAAACCTAAGCCTAAACCTAACGCTAAACCTAACCATCATCCTACCCTATCCCAATTTCTAACACTAATCCTATGTCTAACCACTTACCCTAACCCTAACCCTAACCATAACTCTAATTCTAACCCTAAGCGTAATGCTAACTCTAACCCTAACCCTAACCGTAAACCTAACAATAACTCTAACTCAAAAGCCTAAACCTAAATCTAAACTTAACCTTAACGCTGAACCTAAAAATAACCTTAACCTTGATCCTAACTTTAAAACTAAAGCTAATACTAATCCTAATTATAACCCTAACCCTTACACTAACCATCACCCTAATTTTACACTAATAATAACACTAACACTAACCCTTTACCCTGAACTGGACCCTAACGATAAATCAATTCTAAAATTATCCCTAAACTTAACCGTAACACTGATATTAACCCGACCCCTGATCCTAACCAAAAACCTAAA
>NW_011889248.1:19291-23175 GCF_000151845.1 Pteropus vampyrus
TAACCCTAAAGTAAAGCTTAAACAAACCCTAATAGTAACCTCATCCCAAACTTAACACTAATCCTAACCAGAACGCTACCATTAATCCTAAATCTAACCTCTTGCCTTAAAGGTAACTCTTACCCTAACTATAACCCTAATACTAAGCCGACCGTAACCCTAACCCTAACCCTAACCCTAATTTAACTCTAAAACTAACTTTAAGCACTAAACCTAATGGAAAAATCTTTTCCTAAACCTAACCATAACCCTAACTTCAAATCTAAAACTAACCCTAACCATAAACCTAACCCTAAAATTAACCCTAACCCTAATTCTAACCGTAAAAAAGAGCTAAACCTAACCTTAATTCTAATCCTAACCCTAACACTAACCCTAACTCTGATCCTACCATAAAACTAAAGCTAAACCTAACCCTAATTCTACCCCAAACCTTAAATCATACACCAACAATAAATCTAACCCTGACTCCTTACCGTAACCCTATCCCTAAAACTACCCCTAACTAAACCTAACCTGAACCATAACGATAACCTTAAGCTACCCTAAGCCTAATGTTAAACCCTTAATCCTAACCCTAAAACTAATGGTAATCCTAAACATAATTCTAACACTAGCCCTAACACTAACCCTAATCCAAATTTTACTCGTACACTAGCCCTAACGCTAAACTCTTACCGTAACATAACACTAACAATGACTTTAAGTGAAAAACATGCCCTAAACTTAGCCCTAACCCTAACCCTAACCCGAACCTTAACACTAACCTCAACACTAATCCCAACTCTTACCTATTACCCTAACACTAACCCTAAAACTACTGCTAACCCTAACACTAACATGACCTAACCCTAACTCTAACCTTAACCTAAACCTAACCCTAATCCTAACCCTAACCTAAACCAAACCCTAACACCAACCGTAACCCTAAAGCCCAACTCTAACCCTAACCCAAACCCCAACCTTGAACCTAACCTTAAAACTAAAGTAATCCTAACCCTAAGCCTAATCCTATCTTTAACTCTAAAACAAACCCTAACCCTAACCGTATTCCTAACATTAACCCTAAAGCTGATACTAATCCTAAAACTAAACCTAATCCTGACTGTAAATCTAACTCTAACCCAAACAATAAATCCAACACTAAATTTTAAACTAACAATAACCCTAACTCGACACCCTTACCATATAGCTAATCCTAACCCAAACTTTAACTCTATAACTAACCCTAACACAATCTCTGCAATAACATTAATCCTAACTCTGACCCTAACCCTAAAACTAAAGCTAATCCTAACTCTATTTCTAATCCTAACCCTATCACTAACCATAACCCTGATCCTAACACTAAAACTAAAGCTAATCTTAACATTAATTCAGAAACTAACTCTAATTTTACACTAACATTACGCCTAATCCTAACCCCTTAAACTAAACCTAAGCCTAAACCTAACGCTAAACCTAACCATCATTCTACCCTATCCCAATTTCTAACACTAATCCTATGTCTAACCACTTACCCTAACCCTAACCATAACCATAACTCTAATTCTAACCCTAAGCGTAATGTTAACTCTAACCCTAACCCTAACCCTAAACCTAACAATAACTCTAACTCAAAAGCCTAAACCTAAATCTAAACTTAACCTTAACACTGAACCTAAAAATAACCCTAACCTTGATCCTAACTTTAAAACTAAAGCTAATCCTAATCCTAATTATAACCCTAACCCTTACACTAACCATCACCCTAATTTTACACTAATAATAACACTAACACTAACCCTTTATCCTGAACTGGACCCTAACGATAAACCAATTCTAAAACTATCCCTAAACTTAACCGTAACACTGATATTAACCCGATCCCTGATCCTAACCAAAAACCTAAATCATCTGAAACCTAAATCTATCCATAACCCTAACACTAAACCGAATCCTAACCCTAATAGTAACACTAATCCTAACTCTAATCTCTTAACCTAACACTAAACCTAAACAAAACCCTAACCCTAAACCTAAACTAAATCCTAATCTTAACTGTAACAGTAATTCTAACTCGGACCTATTAACCTAACCTTAAACCTAAACATAAAACTAAACCTAACTCTAAGTCTAACCATAACCCTAAACCTAACCTTAAACCTAACTGTAACCCTACCCCTAAATTTTAAACTATCAATAACACTAACTCTAACCCCTTACCATAAAGATAACACTAACCCTACATTTAACTCTAAAACTAACCCTAACTCTAACCCTAACATTAACCCAGATCCTAAACCTAAAACTTAAGCTTATCCTAACCCTGATTCAAACTCTAACCCAAACAATAACCATAAACATTATTCTAATCCCAAAACTAAAGCTAATCCTAACTTTAATTCTAAATCTAACCCTATAATGTACTCTAACAATAATTCTAACCCTAACATCTTCCTTAACCCTAAACCTTAACCTAATCCTTACCCTAACCCTAACACTAACCCTAATCCTAACCCTAATCCTAACCAAAATCCTTAACTAATCCTAAATCTAACCTCTTACCCTAGCACACCATAAACGTACCACTAAACTAAACCTAACTTGAACCCTAACAGTAATCCGATCCCTAACCCTAACCCTAAACCTGAACCTAACACTAAAATGAAAGCTAATCCTAATCATAATACTAACCCTAATACTTACACCAGCTCTAAACCTAATTTTACACTAACAATAAGTCTAACCCTAACCCCTTAAACTAAACCTAACCTTAACGCTAACTTTAACTCTAAAACTAACCCTAACCCTAACCCTAACACTAACCCCTTACGCTAACGTTAACATTAAATCTAAACCTAACCCTAACTCTAAAGAGGAACAATAGCTCTAACCTCAACCCTAACCCAGATCCTAACCCTAACTAAAGCTAATCCTAACCTAATTTGAACCCAAACCGAACAATAACACTAACCATAAATCTTAAACGATCAACCCTAACCCTTACCATAAAGATAACACTGACCCTAAATTTAACTCTAAAACTAACCTTAACTTTAACCCTAACAGTAACCCTGATACTAAACCAAAAAATTAAGCTTATCCTAACCCTAATTCTAAGCATAACGCAAACACTAACCATAAAACTGATTATAATACTAAAACTAAAGCTAATCATAACTTTAATTCTAAATCTAACCCTAAAATATACACTAACAATAATCCCAACCCTAACCCCTTCCTTAACACTAAACCTTAACCTAATGCTTACCCTAACCCTAACAATAACCCTAACCCAAAACCTAATTCTAACATAAACCTAACCTTAACACTAACCTTATCTTAACCCTAAAGCTAACCCTATACCTAACCCTAAACTAAGCCTAATCCAATTCCTAAAACTAAACCTAGCCGTAAACCTAACCTTAACCCTAACACTTATCCTAAATCTAACCTCTTATCCTAAAGCTAACCCTAAAATTCTGCCCCGACCCTAACACTCACTTAACCCTAATCCTAACTCAAACAGTCACAGTAATCTGATACCTAACCTTTTACCCTAAACATAACCCAAATTCTATCCCTAACCCTAACCCTTACCTAAATTTTACACTAACCCTAAGTCTAAACTTAATTCTCAAACTAACCCTAACCCTAAACATATTTCTAATCCTAACACTAAAACTAACCCTAACCCTGATCCTAACCAGAAAACTAAAACTAATCTTACTCGAATTTTAACCCTAACTCTAAATTTTACACTAATAAACCTAACCTTAAACCTAACCCTAAACCTAACACCTAAATTCCAAACCTAATTTTACCCTAACCCTAACCATGATTCTAATACTGAATCCAAAGCTAATACTATCCCAAATTGAAACCCTATCTCTAACAATAAT
>NW_011889248.1:23225-26459 GCF_000151845.1 Pteropus vampyrus
ACTCCTTACACTAACCCTAACCCTAATCCTAATGCTAACCAAAAACCTAAAACTAACTCTAACCCTAACATTAACCTAAACGTAGCTATAACCATAACCCTATCCCTAACCCTCACCCTAAACCTGAACCTAAACCTAAAACTAAAGTTAATTCTAAGACCAATTTTACTCCGAACCCTAACCTAACCCTAATCCTGATCGTAACACGAGAACTAAAGCTAATTTTAACCCTAATTCTAACCCTAAACTTAACACAAACCCTAACACTAACACCTTACCTTAACAGCAAGTATAACACGAACACTAACCCTAACCTAAAACTAACACTAACCCTAACCCAACCATAACCTAACCCTAACCCTAAACCTAATACTAAAACTAACACTAACACCTAACCCGAACCCTAACGCTAAGCCTGACATTGATTCTAATGCTAAATCTAAAG
Organism: Pteropus vampyrus; assembly: GCF_000151845.1. NCBI lineage: Eukaryota > Metazoa > Chordata > Mammalia > Chiroptera > Pteropodidae > Pteropus > Pteropus vampyrus. The sequence continues at coordinate 23,671 of NW_011889248.1, forward strand.
CTAATCCTAACTGTAATTCTAAATAAAACCCTAACACTAACCCTAGCCCTAACTCCTTACCATAACCCTAACTTAACATTAACACTAAGCCTAACCTAACCCTAGCCCGAACCCTAACCTTAAACCGAACCAGTCCATAACCTAAAACTAACCCTAACCCTAAACCTAACCATAATCTAACTCTAAACATAATCCTAACCCTAACACTAATCCTAACTGTAACCTATTATCCTAACACTAATACTAATCCTACCCTAATTCTAACCCTAAACCTAAAACTATCCCTAACACTAAATTTTACACTAACATTAACGCTAACCTTTACCACTTACAATAAAATTAATTCTAATACTAACCTTAACACTATAACTAACCCTAATCATGATGTTAAGTCTAACATTAATCCTAAACCTGATCCAAACCCTAAAATTAAAGATAATCCTAACCCTAAGTCTAACTCTAACCATAACACTAATTCTAACCCTAAACCCTTAAATTAAACCTATATATAAACTCTAACTCTAATCTTAACTCTAACAGTAAAACTAAAACTAACACGAACCCCTTATCCTAATCCTCACTCTACCCATATAGTAAACCTAAATTTAACCTCTTACCTTAACCCTAAGCCTAAACAACCCTAACCTAAACCTAACCATAACCTTAACCCTAACCCTTACCTAATCCTAACCCTAATTCTAAATGTAAACGTAACTCTATGCTATCAAGCTAACCCTAAACCTAAGGCTAAACCTAACCGTAACTATAACCCTATACTAAACCTAACCCTAACCCTAACTCTAACTGAACCTTAACTCTAACTCTACTCAAACACTAAGCCTAACTCTAAACAATTACCCTAACCCTAATCCTAAAACTAACCTTAATCCTATCTCTAAGCTTAAACTGAATATTAACACTACCCCTTACACTGATTCTATCACCAAAAGTAAAGCTAATACTAACCGTAATTCTAAACCTAACTCTAACAAACATTAACCTAAACGTAACTATAACCATAACCCTATCCCTAACCCTCACCCTAAACCTGAACCTAAACCTAAAACTAAAGTTAATTCTAAGACCAATTTTACCCCGAAACCTAACCTAACCCTAATCCTGATCATAACATGAGAACTAAAGCTAATTTGAACCCTAATTCTAACCCTAAACTTAACACAAACCCTAACACTAACACCTTACCTTAACAGTAAGTATAACGCGAACACTAACCCTAACCTAAAACTAACACTATCCCTAACCCAACCATAACCTAACCCTAACCCTAAACCTAATACTAAAACTAACACTAACACCTAACCCGAACCCTAACGCTAAGCCTGACATTGATTCTAATGCTAAATCTAAAGCTAATCCTAACCGTAATTCTAAATAAAACCCTAATGCTAACCCTAGCCCTAACTCCTTACCATAACCCTAACTTAACATTAACACTAACCCTAACCTAACCCTAGCCTGAACCCTAACCTTAAACCTAACCAGTCCACAACCTAAAACTAACCCTAACCCTAAACCTAACCATAATCTAACTCTAAACATAATCCTAAACCTAACACTAATCCTAACTGTAACCTATTATCCTAACACTAATACTAATCCGACCCTAATTCTAACCCTAAACCTAAAACTATCCCTAACACTAAATTTTACACTAACATTAACGCTAACCTTTACCACTTACAATAAAACTAATTCTAATACTAACCTTAACACTATAACTAACCCTAATCATGATGTTAAGTCTAACATTAATCCTAAACCTGATCCTAACCCTAAAATTAAAGATAATCCTAACCCTAAATCTAACTCTAACCATAACACTAATTCTAACCCTAAACCCTTAAATTAAACCTATATATAAACTCTAACTCTAACAGTAAAACTAAAACTAACACGAACCCCTTATCCTAATCCTCACTCTACCCGTATAGTAAACCTAAATTTAACCTCTTACCTTAACCCTAAGCCTAAACAACCATAACCTAAACCTAACCCTAACCTTAACCCTAACCCTTACCTAATCCTAACCCTAATTCTAAATGTAAACCTAACTCTATGCTATCACGCTAACCCTAAACCTAAGGCTAAACCTAACCGTAGCTATAACCCTATCCTAAACCTAACCCTAACCCTAACTCTAACTTAACCTTAACTCTAACTCTACTCAAACACTAATCCTAACTCTAAACAATTACCCTAACCCTAATCCTAAAACTAACCTTAATCCTATCTCTAAACTTAAACTGAATATTAACACTACCCCTTACACTGATTCTATCACCAAAAGTAAAGCTAATACTAACCGTAATTCTAAACCTAACTCTAACAATGACCCAACTCTAAATTTTAAAGAAAAAAATAACCCTAACCATAACCACTTAACCTAATCTTAACTCTAAACCCATTGCTAACCATAAACCCAACCGTAACCCTTACACTAACCATACAATAACCTAAACCTAACCCTAACCCTAACCCTAACTGTACACAAACCCTAACAGTAACCCTATCCCTGAATGTAATCCTAAAACTAAAGTTAATCCTAACACTAATTCAACCCTAATCCTAAATTTTATACTAAGAATAATACGAATTCTAACCATTACCCTAAACCTAAACCTAACCCTATATCTAACCCAAACTTTAAATGTAACCTTAACACTAAACCTCACCCAGATCCTAACACTAAATCTAAAGCTAATCCTAATCCTAATTCTAACCCTAACCTTAACACTAACCATAAACCTGATACTAACCCTACAACTAAG
>NW_011889248.1:26509-29897 GCF_000151845.1 Pteropus vampyrus
CAACCCCTTACCCTATCCATATCCCTGAAGCTAATGCTAACCATAAGCCTGACCCTAACCTTTACCCTAACTTAAATCTAACCCTAACCCTAACACTAACTTAACCCTAAAACTAACCCTAACACTAATCCTAACTCTAACCTCTTACCAAAAACGTATCCCTAAATCTAAGTTTAACTGTAAAACTAACCCTAATCCTATCCCTAACAGTAAACCTAACCAAGATACTAACCCTAAAATTAAAGCTAAACATAAGCCTAAATCTAAACCTAATCCTAAATTTTACAGTAACAATAACCCTAACCGTAGCACCTTACCCAAAACCGAACCCTAACCCTAACCCTAACCCTAACTCTAAACTTTCAACTGACAATAACCCTAACCGTAATCCCTTATAATAAACCTAACCGTGACAGTAATTTTAATCTAAAACTAACCCTAACCCAAACCCCAACCTAACATTAAACCTAACACTGACCCTCAACCTAATACTGACCCTCACCCTCACCCTAACCCTCACCCTAACCTAAACCTAACCCTAACTATAACCCTAAACTAACCAAACCATAAAAATGTCACTAACCCTAACCTTAATCCTAACCCTAATCTCTTACCATAAACCTAACCCTAACCCTAACATTAATCCTAAACCTAACCCGAACACTAACAATAATCCTAAATCTAAATTTTACACTAACAATAAATATAAACCTAACCCCTTACACTAACCTTAACCCTAAACCTAAAGCTAACCCTAAACCTAACACAAAACCTACACTATCCCTGACGCCAATCTAAACATAACACTAACCCTATCCCTAAATATAAACCTATCGCTATTCTAAACATAAACTGAACCCTAACGGTAAACCTAATGCTAACCTAACCCTAAAACTAACCCTAACCACTTACCCTAACCAGAAACTCTAAATCTAATGCTAACCCTAATCCTAACACTAACCCTAACCCTAACCCTAACCTAAACTTTAGCATAACCATTACACTAACTTAACACTAACCATAAGTCTAACACTAATCCTAACTCTAAACTCTTACCCTAACCCTAACCCTAACCATAACCAAACATAATACTAACCTATGCCTACCCTTAATCCTAACCCTATACTTAGCCCTAACCCTAAGCCTAACCCTAACACTAATTAATAGTAAATATAACCACTTACCCTAATCCTAACTCTAACCCTAACCCTGATCTTAATGCTAAAACTAAATCTAATCCTAACCCTAATTCTACCCCAACCCTAACACTAACCTAACGCTGAATTTTACACTAAGAATAACTATAACAATAACCCCTTACCTTAAACCTTACCCGAATTCTAACTTTAACTCTAAAACTAATCCTAACCCTAAACCTAACATTAACCCTAACCCTGATCCTAACCCCAAAACTAAACCTAATCCTAATCCTAATTCTAACCCTAACACTAACCCTAACCCTAAACCCTAACCTTAACCCAAACAGTAAAACTAACCCTAAACCTAACCATAACCCTGACCCTAACATTAATTCTAACCCTAACTCTAGCCCTAACACTAACCCTAACATTCACCTTAATCCTAACCTTAAACCTACTCGTAACCCTAACACTAACTCTAAATTTTACACTAACAATATCGCTAACCCTAACCCCTTATGCTAAACCTAATACTAATCATAAATTATCTCTAAAACTAGCTCTAACCCTAACATTAACCCAAATGCTGAGCTTCACTAAAACTAGAAACTTTCCTAATCCTAATTTACCCCTAAACATAACACTAACCCTAACCATAAATTTTAAACTAACAATAACTATAACCATAACCCAATAACCTAAATCTAAACCTAACTCTAACTTTAACTTTAAAATTAATCCTAACCCTAAATCTAACCTAACCATGACCCTAACGCCAAAACTAAAGCTAATGGTAACCTTAATTCTAACCCTAAAACTAACTCTAAGCCTAACCCTAAATCCTAACTCTAACTCTAACACTAACCCTAACCCTAACCTTATCCTTGTCCCTAAACCTAACTGTAACCCTAACCAAAACACCCTAACCGTAACCATAACCCTATTACCCCAACCCTAACCCTACCCTAAACCTGAGCTTAAAGAAAGCCCTAACTCTAACCCTAATCACTAATCCTAACCCTAACTGTAACCCTAAACCTGGCTCTAAACCTAACCCTAACACTCACCGTAATGCTAACCCAAACCCTAATCCTAACCCTAACCTAAAACTACCTAACCCTAACCACAATTACCCTAACCCTAATCCTAAAACTAACCTTAATCCTATCTCTAAGCTTAAACTGAATATTAACACTACCCCTTACACTGATTCTATCACCAAAAGTAAAGCTAATACTAACCGTAATTCTAAACCTAACTCTAACAATGACGCAACTCTAAATTTTAAAGAAAAAATAACCCTAACCATAACCACTTAACCTAATCTTAACTCTAAACCCTATGCTAACCATAAACCCAACCGTAACCCTTACACTAACCGTACAATAACCTAAACCTAAACCTAACCCTAACCCTAACTGTACACAAACCCTAACACTAACCCTATCCCTGAATGTAATCCTAAAACTAAAGTTAATCCTAACACTAATTCAACCCTAATCCTAAATTTTATACTAAGAATAATACGAATCCTAACCATTACCCTAAACCTAAACCTAACTCTATATCTAACCCAAACTTTAAGTGTACCTTAACACTAAACCTCACCCAGATCCTAACACTAAATCTAAAGCTAATCCTAATCCTAATTCTAACCCTAACCTTAACAGTAACCATAAACCTGATACTAACCCTACAAATAAGGCTGATTCTAACTTTGTTTCTAACCCGAACCCTAAATTTTACACGAACAAAAATCCCTAACCCTAACATTTTTGCCTAAGCCTTGCCCTAACCAAAACCCTAACCCAAATTCTACGCTAACCCTAACCCTAAACTAAACCTAAACATAACCTTAAATATAAACACAAAACTTAAACGTAAACATAACACAAACCCTAAACAAGATCCTAAAGCTATATCTAAAGCTAAACCTAATCCTAATTCTAAACCTAACCCTACATTTTACACTAAGAATAACCCTAACCCCATACACTAACACTAACCCTAATTCTAATGCTAACCTTAAACCTAACAGTAACCATGACCCTAACCCTAACTCTAACCATAACCTAACACTAACCCTTAATCTAACATGACCCTAAACCTAAACCTAACACTAAACCTAACACTAACCGTAAACCTAACCCTAAGTTTCACACTAACAATAACCCTACACTTAACACCTGACCCTAAACCTAACCCTAACACTAATTTAAATCTAAAACTAACTCTAACCCTTACTCTAA
>NW_011889248.1:30175-33328 GCF_000151845.1 Pteropus vampyrus
AATAATAACTCTAAACCTAACTCCTTACCCTACCCAGATCCTAACCTTAAAAATAAAGATTATAATAACCCTAATTCTAAACCTAACACTAACACGAACCCTAACGCAGTTTCTATCCGGAATATTAAAGCTAATCCTAACTGTGAATCTAAACCTAACCCTAAATTTTACACTAACAATAACCCTAAACCTAAACCGTTACCCTAAACTGAACCCTAAACTTAAAGCTAACTCTAACCCTAAAACTAACACTAACCCTAACCCAAAGCCTAATCGTAACCGAAAACATAACCTAAACCTAACCCTAACCCTAACACTAACCATAAACCTACACCTAAAATAAACCTTACCTGAACCCTAACGGTAAACACAACCCTAACCTTATCCTAATCCTAACCCTAGTTTCACACTAACAATAACCCTACACTTAACACCTGACCCTAAACCTAGCCCTAACACTAATTTAAATCTAAAACTAACTCTAACCCTTACTCTAACCCTAAATCTAAACCAAAACTTAAAAACAAACCTAACACTAACTGTAACACAGTTCCTAACACAAAATCTAAAGCTAATCTTAAACCTAATTCTAACACTAATCCTAAATTTTACACAAAGAATAACAATAACCTTAAGCCCATACCCTAATACTAACCATAAAATTAATGCTAACCTTGACTCTTACATTCGCCCTAACCCTAAACCTAACCCTAACCTAAACCTAACTCTAACACTTAACCTAACGTAACCTCTAATGTTAATCCTAATCCTAACACTAATTCAAAGAGTACTCTCTTACCTTAACCTTAACCTTAACCTTAACCCTAAACCAAACACAAACCTAAACTTAACCATAACCTAAAGCTGACCCTCACCTTAAAACTAACCTTAACCTAACTCTAACCATATCCTTAACTCTAACACTAATCCTAACTCTAACCTCTTCTTCTAAACATAACGCTAATGCTAAACCTAACCCTAACACTAACCCTAATCCTAAACCCATTCATTAACCCTATCTCTCACCCTAACCCAGAACCTAGCACTAAAGCATAACCCTAACAGTAACACTACCACTAACCCTGAAAATAACCCTAAAACTAAACCTACTCCTAAACCTAATTCTAACTCTAACCCTAACAATAATCCTAACCCTAAATTGTAAGTTAACTATAACACTTAACCTAACCCCTTACGTTAACCCTATGCTAAACCTAACCATAACACTAACCCTAACCCTAACACTAACCCTAAGCAAACCCTAACCATAACCCTGAACTCTAAGCTGAACATAAGCCTAACCCTAACCCTAACTCTAACCCTAACCCTAACTCTATCCTAAACCTAAATCTAACTTAACCCTAAACCTCACCCTCACACTAACACTAAACCTAACCCTAACCTTAACCCTAAACTTAACTATAACCTAACACTAAACCTCATCTTCCCCCTCACTCTAACCCTAATCCTCAACCTAACCCTAATTCATATGTGAAACTAACCCTAATACTGTCCCTAACCTAACAATAACCCTAAATATAAACCTAATTCTAAGCCTAACACTAAAACTAACACTAAGCCCTTACTCTAACCTTAAACCTAACCATAACATGAAACTTAACCCTAACCCTAACCCTTAACCTAAACTTAACTCTATACCCAAATATATACCTTACCCCCAACACTAACCATAACCCTGAACCAATCACTTACTCTAAAGCTCACCCTCACTTTAACCCTAAAACTAATCCTAACCTAACCCTATCCTAACCCTAAGCCTAATATTAACCTAATCATAAACCTCACACTCACACACTCTAAAGCTAACCCTAAACTTAACCTTAAGCTTAACCATAACCTAACTCTAACCCTAACACTAACACTAACCCTAACCCAAAGCCTAATCGTAACTGAAACATAACCTAAACCTAACCCTAATCCTAACACTAAACATAAACCTACACCTAAAATGAACCTTACCTGAACCCTAACGGTAAACACAACCCTAACCTTATCCTAATCCTAAACCTAATTCTAACGCTAACACTTAAAATAATACTAAACTCTAAACCTAACCCTAACTCTATCACTGACTCTAACCCTTATCCTATCCGAACCCTAATGGTAACCCCAACCCTAACCTTATCCTAAAACTAACCCTAAATCTAACGCTAACACTTACCCTAATCCTAAACCCTTACCGTAACCCTAACCACATCACCGACCCTAACCATGATCTTTTCGCTAAAACTAAAGCTAATTCTAAACCTAAACATAAATATTACACCAACAATAACCCTAACCCTAATACTTTCCTCGAAACCTAACACTAAAACTAAAGCTAACCCAAACCATATAGGAACCCTAACCCTAACACTAAAACTAACCCTGATCTACACCCTAAAAAAAGCTAAATCTAACCCAACTAAAACCCTATATCTAATTTTACAATAATAATAGCCATAACCCTAAGCCCTTCCCATGAACATAACCCTAAACTTAAATTAACCACAACCCTAAAACTGTCACTAACCCTACTCTAAACCTAACCCAAAACTAATGGTAACCCTAACCCTAAACATATCTCTAACACTAACACATATCCTAACTCAAACCTCTTACCCAAATCCCAAACGTGACCCCAAACATAACTCTAACACTTAAACGAAACTTTTACCCTAACCATAACCCTAACTCTAACACTAAAGCCTAACAGTAAACCTAAACCTAATCCTAAACCTAAAACTAACGATAATACTAACCCAAATTCTAACCCTAACTCTAACAATAACCCTTAACCTGAAGTTTAATCTAACAAGAACACTAACCCTAACCCTAACCCCTTAACCTAAAAATAACTCTAATCCTAACTTTAACTCTAAAACTAACCCTAACCCTAACCTGAACCCTAACATTAACCCAGTCTTGAATCTAACCCTAAACTGAAGGTAATTGTAACCCTAATTCGAACCCTACACCTAACACTAATGATAACCCTGATCCTAACCCTAATATTAAAGAGAATCCTAAATTTAATTCCAAACACAAACCTAAATTATACAATAACAATAACACTTACATTAACCCCTTACCTTAAGCATAACCCTAAACCTAATGCTAACCCTAAATCTAAAAATAATTCTAACCCCAGGC
>NW_011889248.1:33378-34775 GCF_000151845.1 Pteropus vampyrus
CCGCGCTCCTGAGGACACAGATTCCTACCGCATCCTCCCCAGAATGATTCTCCTTCAAATTACCCTTCGACACTACAGGCCACACACTGGCGTTTTGATTTTTTTGGCATAGAAAACACTATACGAAAGCTGTATGTGTACCATTATTTCTGACAACGAACAAGCTGCCACTTTATTACTATGTGTTTGTATTCCAGGCAGACGCCAACGTCAAGAGCATAAAGGTCAAGAGTGTGTTCCACCAGCTACATGGAACTGAAAAGCGGACACCCCAAAACAGATCTAGAGTTATGTCATACCGAGAGCAGTGTTTCTAACTCAAACCTTAAAAATAATGCTAAACGTAACTCTAACACTAACCCTAACCTTAACCCAAACCTAAAACTAACCCTAATCCTAACCATAACCATAATCCTACCCCAAAAATAGTTCTTGCCCGAACCTATCGGTAACCCTAATCCTAAACCCTAAGCATAACATTAACCCGATCTCTGAATTTAACCCTGATCCTAACCCTAAACTTAAAACTATTCCTAAACCAAATTCTAACCCTAATCATAAATTTTACACTAACAATTACCCTAACACTGATACATTACTGTAAAACTATTCTTAAAAGTAAAGCTAATCCAAACCCGAATAGTAACCCTAACCCTAACGCTAACCCTAACCCTGACCTTAACCCTAAAACTAAACTAAATCTAACCGAATTCTAACCCTAATCTAAATTTTATACTAACAATAGCATTAACCCTAACTTTTTTCCCTTATGCAAACCCTAAACTTCAGCTAAGCCTAATTCTAACACTAAGCCTATCCCTAAGCATAACTTTTAGCTAAACCTAACCCGAATCCTAACAGTAACCCTAACACTAACCTAACCCTAACCCTAACCATAACCTAAACCTAACCTTAACCCTAACACTTACCATAAACCTAAACCTAAACTAAATCTGACCCAAACCCTAACGGTAACCCTAACCCATACCTAACACTAACCCTATCCCTAAGCCTAAAACAAATCCTAAATCTAACTTCTTATCCTAACCCTAACCCTTAACCTAATCCTGATCCTAACTCTAAAACAAGATAATCCGAACCCTAATTCTAACCCTAACACTAACGCTAACCCTAACACTGAATTTTACATTAACAATGACCTAACACCGAACCCTTAACTGTAAACCTAACCCTATCACTAACTGTAACACTAAACCTAAAGATAATTCTAACCCTAAGTATAACCCTAATAGTAATCCTAAATTTACCCCTAAGACTAAACCTAAGCGAAACCCTATCCACTAAAAGAAACTGTAACACAATCCCTAACCCCTTACCTTAATGCTAACCCTATCCCTAAAAATAAACCTTGACCTTAATCCTAACATTAACCCTAA
>NW_011889248.1:34825-37055 GCF_000151845.1 Pteropus vampyrus
CCTAACCCTAACCCTAACTCTAACCCTAACCCTAACTCTATCCTAAACCTAAATCTAACTTAACCCTAAACCTCGCCCTCACACTAACACTAAACCTAACCCTAACCCTAACCTTAAACTTAACTATAACCTAACACTAAACCTCATCTTCCCCCTCACTCTAACACTAATCCTCAACCTAACCCTAATTCATATGTGAAACTAACCCTGATACTGTCCCTAACCTAAAAATAACCCTAACTCTAACCCTAACACTAAAACTAACACTAAGCCCTTACTCTAAACTTAAACCTAACCATAACATGAACCTTAACCCTAACCCTAACCCCTAACCTAAAGTTAACTTTATACCCAAATGTATACCTTACCCCCAACACTAACAATAACCCTGAACCAATCACTTACTCTAAAGCTCACCCTCACTTTAACCCTAAAACTAATCCTAACCCTAACCTTATCCTAACCCTAAGCCTAATATTAACCTAATCATAAACCTTACACTCACCCACACTCTAAACCTAACTCTAAAATTAACCTTAAGCTTAACCGTAACCTAACACTAAACCTGACTCTAACCCTAACCCTAACCCAAACGTTAACCCTAACCAAACTCTAACCATAAAACTAACCCCAAATCCAAACAAAACCTAAGCCTAATGCTAACCCTAACCGTTAACCCTAACCCTAACACTAATCCGAATTGGAATACAAAGCTATACCTAACACTATACATAAACCCAACATTAACCCGAACCGTCAAACAAACAGTCTGAACCTCACCATCACTGTAATCCAAAACATTACAATAAACCTATCCCAAACCTCAACTTTAACCTTAAAACTGACCTAACATAAACCCTAAACATAAAACCTAAATTTAACTCCAACATTAACACTAACCCGAAACCTAATCCTTACACTAACACTAACCTAACCATATCCCCTAACCTAATCCTAATTCTAAACAAAACATAATTCTAAACAAAATCCTAATTCTAAACAAAACATAACATTAACCCTACCTAATTCTTAACCTAAACCTAAATCTCAACTAATTCTAACCCTAAACCAATGCTAACGCTAACACTAAACCTAACACATACCATAAACCTAACCCCTTACCTTATCAATAAGTCTAACCTTAAACCTTACCCTATCTCTAACATTAACCCTGACACTAACCCTATCATAACCCTATCCTCACTCTAACCTAACTCTAACACTAACTCTAAACCTAATGCTAACCTTAATTCTAACCCTAACCCCAACCCTAACCTAACCGTACCTAAACATTACCCTAAAAAAATCTAACTGTAACCCTAATCTAAACCTAACCCTTCCCTAATTGTAACCCTAAATTAAACCTAACCCTAACCCTACCAGTAACCATAAACCTAACATTAACCCTAAATCTAACCCTAACCTTAAACCCAAAATTAATCTAAGGCTAACACAAACCTTACCCCTAAACTAATCCCTTAACTTAAACTTCACCCTCATACTTACCCTAACACTAACTGTAACACTAACCTTATCCTAACCATAAACGTAACCATAACCCTAACCCTAAATAAAAGCTAATACAAACCCTATCACTAACCTCTACCCTAACTTGAACCAAACACTATCGCTATCACTAATCCTACCACTAACCTAACCTTAACCCTAACCTGTAACCCTAACCCTAATCTACCTAACCGTGACCTTAACCCTAACTCTAAACATAAAGCCTACCCTTACCCTAACCATACACAAAACCTAAACTTAACCTAAACCTAAACAAAACTCTATCCAAAAATTCTAGCCATAACCTTAACAGTAACGTAAACCATAGAAGCGAAAAATTGTAGACCGCACTTAAGGATATGGAAATCAGGCATTCAAATGCTAGTTTCCTTTGTATGTGCTGCATACTTACTACATATTTTACAGTATTGCTATCTCTTCTTAAATAGTGAACTGAATAATTAAAACATCATACCACAGTTACTTGCTGCTGTCCCATGTCTTTTCAGCATATACTCTCTCTTTCAAAACACAGAAGCGTGAACCCGCTTCATACGAATATCTACAATGAAAACTCCCCAGTTTCCAGGATTAATTCTACACGTTGTATTTTTTGGAAGATTCTCACTTTGACTCAGGAAATGCAATTATCAAGTCGCTTCTTAGAACAATAATGCAGCCCATTCAACGTACCTATATATCACTTAGCGGAAAGGATGAATAC
>NW_011889248.1:37994-41284 GCF_000151845.1 Pteropus vampyrus
CCCAAACCTAAGCCTATGCTAACCCTAACCCTAACAATAACCCTAAACCTTAACCTAACACCAACCCTAACCCTAAACCTAACCTAAACTTAACCCTAACCCTTACTCTAACTTAATCCTAACCATAACTATAACTGTAACCTAAACCTTACCATAAGCCTAGCCTTTACCCTGTCTCTAAGAGTAACTCTAACTTTAACTCTAAAAGTAACTCTAACTCTAACACTAACCCGCTCACTACCCATAACCCTGAAACTAACCCTAATAATAACGGTAATCGTAACTCTAAATTAACACTAACCCTAAGCCAAAACTTTCAACTGACAATAACACTAACCATAATCCCTTATAAAAAACCTAACTGTAAGACTAACTTTAATTTAAAAATAAGCATAACTCTAACAATAATCTAAAATTTACCCTAACACTGATCCTAACCCTCAAACTAAAGTTAATGATAACCATAATTCCAAACCTAATCCTGCCCCTAACTCTAACCCTAATTTAACCCTAATCCTAACCATAACCGTAACAGTAAACCTATATCTAACCTACCGCTAACAGTAACAGTAACCCTACCTCTAATTCTAACCATAACCCTGACCTAAATTTTACTCTAACTCTAACCTTAACCCTAACCATGACTCTCAACTAACCTTAACTGTAACAGTATTTCTAATCCTAACACTAAATCTAACCCTAAAACTGCCCCTAACATTCAACTATAGCTAACACTAAACCTAACAATAACCTGATCCTTAAGCATAACTCTAAGCTACAACTAACTCTAACCATAAACATAAGCTTAACCTACACCTAAACTAAACCTAACCCGAACATTAACAGTAACCCTAAACCTAACCCTAACCCTAACACTAACCTTAACACTAACCCTAATCGTAACCCATTCTCCTAACCTTATCTCAAACCTTAAACAAGAACATAATCCTAACCATAACCCTGATCATAACTCTACTACTAAACCTGAAACGAACCTTAAAACTATAGCTGATCCTAACCCTAATTCTAACTCTAAATAACCCTAACCCTAACACTAACCTAAACCTAACCCTAACCATAACTATAAGTAATCCTCACCTAATCCTAACACTAACACTAATCCCAACTCTTATCTCTTACCCTAAGCCTCATCCTAAACATAACGGTTACCCTAACACAAAGTATAATGCTAAAGATAACCATAAACCTAAATTTAACCCTAATCCTAACCTTAAAAATAACACTAATCCTACCCTAACACTAACCCTAACCCTAACCCTAACCCTACACCTAATGCTAACCCTAAACCTAAATTTTACATTATCAATAAACCTAACCTTAACCCCTGAACGTAAACCTAAGCCTATCCCTAATTTAACTGTAAAAATAACTCTAACCCTAAAACTAATTATAAATAGAACCCAATCCTTAAATATATCGCTAACACTAAACCTAACCCTGATCCTAACCCTATCTAAAGCTAATTCTAACCCTAATTGTAATCCTAACCCTAAAATTTACACTAAGTATAAATCGAACTCTAACCTCATACCCTAATCTTAAACCTAAACCTAATTCTAAACTTAACCCTAACAGTAACCCTAGCTAATCCTAATCCTAACCCATTCCCATAACCCAACCTAACCATAACTCTAACTCTAAACATAATCTTAACCCTAATTCTAACACTAGCCATGAAACTAACACTCTAAATTTTGCACTAACAGCAACCCAAAACATTACCCCTCACCCTAAATAACATCTTAACCATAACTTTAACTGTAAAACTAACTCTAATATTAAATCTAAAGCTAACACTAACCCTAAGAGTAACCCTAATTGAAACGCTAACCTTACCCCTAACCCTAACTCTAACACTAACACTAACCCCTAACCCAAACCCTAAACATAACACTAACCACTTACATTACCTCTAACCCAACCCCTAACACTAAACCCTAAACCTAACCTTAACCTTCTAACTAACCCTGATTCTATCCCAAACACTAATGCTAACACTAACCCTAACACTAAATATAACATTAACAATAACCTTAACTCTAACCTCTTACTCTAACCCTAACCCTAAATTTAACTCTAAAACTACCCCTAACATTACCTTAACCCTAATATTAACACTAACCCTGATCCTATCGATAAAATGAAGCTAATCTTTACTGTAATTCTAACCCTAACCTAATACTAACCATAAAGCTGTTCCTAAGCTTAAAAGAAAAGATAATTTTAACCGTAAACCAAACCCTAAACCTCTACCCTAAAACTAAAGCTAATCCCAACCCTAATCTAAATCTAATTTTAATTATATTCCAACAATACACCTAACCCTAAAGTAACCCTAACCCTACCTTTAACCTTCCCTTAAATGAAACCTAAACCGAACCTATACGATAATCCTAACCCTAACCTACCATAACCCTAAACTTAACCTAACACTAATCCTATCTCTAACCTCTTACCGTAACCGTAATCCTCATGCTAACCCTAACTCTTACCCCTTATTCTAACCCTAACCCTAAATCTAACCAAACCCTAAACTTAATCCCTAACCTTAACGGTAACGCTAAACCTAACCCTGATGCTACCCTAAAAGTAAAGCTAGTACTAACCAGAATTCTAACCCTGACCCTAACACTAACCCTAACCCTAAATTGTAAACAAATAATAACCCTAAACCTAATCCCTGATCCTATACATAACCCTAAATATAACTTTAAGTCTAAAACTAACCCTGACCCTAACACTTACAAAATCCGAACCCTATTCCTAACCCTAAAGTAAAGCTAATGCTAACCATAATTCTAAAGCTAACCCTAACACTAACTCTAACCCTGATTCTAACCCCTAAGACTAAAGCTTATCTTAACCCTAAATCTAACCCTAACGCTAAATTTTACACTAACAATAACACTAAGCTGTATTCTTACAGCAGCTGTCATCCAAGGCTTAAAACAAAAGCTTATAATAACCGTAATTCTAAACAGATCTCTAACATTAACACTAACTCCAATCTTAACTGTAAAACAAAAGTAAACCTACGCCTAAATCTAACCCTAATCCTAAATTTTACCCTAACAATAACCCTAAATGTAACCCCTTACCTTAACTCTAAAACTAATGCTAGCTCTAACCCTAAAACTAACACTAACCTAAACCCTAGCCCTAACTCTTACCCTAACCTAACCCTAAGCCTAACTCTAACACTACTCCCAACTCTAAACTATTACCCTAACACTAACTCTAACACTAACCCAACCCCAAGCCTACTTCTA
>NW_011889248.1:41494-43570 GCF_000151845.1 Pteropus vampyrus
CCCTAAACCTAATGCTAACCTTAACCTTAACAGTAACTCTAACACTAACCCTAGCCTTAACCCTAACCCTAACCCTAAACTTAAACCTAACACCGACCATAATTCTAAAAGTTAAACCTAACGCTAACCCTAACCCTAAACGTAACCCTAAATTTTACACTAAGAATAACCCTAACCTTAACCCTCTGACCAAAAACCAAGCCCTAACCGTAATTTAGTTCTAAAATAAACTGTAACCCTAACCTACATCAAACCCTCAACTTAACGTAACTGTAACACTAAACTTAACCCAGATCCTAACCCTAAATATAAACCTAACACTTAATTTTACACTAAGAATAACCCTAACCCTAACACTAACCGCATACCCCAATCATAACACTAAACGTAATGCTAACCTTAACCCTAAAAGTAACCCTAACCCTAACTCTAAACAAAAGCTTAACCCTAATCCTAACCGTAACAGTAACCCTAACCCTAACCCTAAACCTAATACTAATGCTAACTCTAACCTCTAATCTAACTGCAAAGCTAACCTAAATCCTAACCTAAACATAACCTTAACCTAATCCAGATCTGAACCATAAATCTAAAGCTAATCCTACCCCTAATACTAAACCTCACCCTAAATATTACTCTAAGAATAACACTAACACTAATCCCAGACCCTAACTCTAATCCTACACCAAACGCTAATCTTAATCATAACAGTAACCCTAACCCAAACCCTAAACCTAACCCTAACTCTACCCATAACCATAACCCTAAACGTTAACCCTAACCATAACCCTAATCCTAACCTAAATCTAACCCTAATCATACTTTAACGCTAAAATTCACTCTAACTCTAACCCTAAACCAAAGTATAACCCAAACCTTAAACATGACCCTAACACTAACCCTGTTCCAGAGCCTAACGCTTAAACTAAAACTACTCCTAAACCTAATTCTAACCCTAACCATTAATTTTACACTAAGAATAACCCAAACATTAACCCTTACCCTTACCTTAACTCTAACCCTAACCCTAACACTAACACTAAGCATAACCCTATCCCTAACCTGAACCTAACCCTAACGTAATTTAACTCTAAAACTCCCTCTAACCCTAACCGTAACCCTAAATTTAACCCAAAACTTAAATGTGACCCTAACCCTATCCCTAAGCCAGATCCTAACCCTAAAGCTAAAGCTATTTCTAACCGTAAGTCTAAACCTAACCCAAAACTTTACAATAAGAATATTCCTAACCCTAAATCCATACACTCACACTAACCCTAAACCTAAGGCTTACCTTAACCCTAACCCTAACCTTAACCCTAGCCCAAATGCTAACCAAACCCTAACCTAAACCTAACCCCAACCATAACCTAAACAAATCCTAAACCTAATCCTAAATCTAACACTAATCCTAATTATTCAGTCTTACCTTAACCCGCACCCTAAACATAACTGTAACCCTACTCAAACTATCACGCAAAACATAACCCTAACCCAAACGCTAACCCTAACCCTAACCTAAAGCCTAAACCTAACCATTATACTAACCATAACCCTAACCCTAACCCTAACCCTTACCTTATCCCTAACAGTAATCCTAACCCTTACCTAACCCTAACCCTAAATATTAACTAATCTTAACCCTAAACCTAACCATAAAGCGAAGCCTAAACTAAACCTTACTTGAACCATAAAGGTAATCCTATCCGTAACCCTAACCCTAACACTTGCCCTAACACTAAAACTAAAGCAAATCCTAATCCTAATTCTAAACCTGTCCCTACCCTTAACGCTAACTCTACACTAAACTTAAACCTAACCGTAAACGTAACCCTAACCCTTACAATAACACTAATTATAACTCTAAAATTCTACACTAACTCTAACCCTAACCTTAACCCTAACCTAAACTTAACCGCAACCCTAACACTAACCTAAACCTAACATTAATCTTAACCCTAAAACTAATCCTAACTCTAACCTCTTACCCTAACCATAATCCTAAACATAACCATAACACTAACTCAACCATAATGTTAAATCTAACCCTAACCCTAACACATACCTAAGCCTAAC
>NW_011889248.1:43834-51178 GCF_000151845.1 Pteropus vampyrus
ACTAATTCTAACCTCTTACCCAAAACCTAACCGTAAACTAATCCTAATCTAATCCTAACCCTAAAACAAATCCAAACTCTAACATCAAACCCTAACCCTAAACTTAACTGTAACCCTAACTCAACCATAACGTTAAACCTTACCCTAACCCTAACACATACTTAAGCTTAAAACCAACCCTAACCCTAAACCCTATAACTAACCCTAACCCTACTCTATCCCGAAATTTTACACTAACTATAATCCTAACCATAACCCCTGACCCTAAACCTAACCCTAAGGCTAATTTAACTCTAAAACTAACTCTAATCCTGATCCTAACCCTAAACTAAAGCTTAAACTAACACTAATTCTAACCTTAACCCTAAATTTAACACTGAGAAGAACCCTATCCCTAACACCTTATCCTAAACCTAACGTTAACGTAAACCTCACCCTAAACCTAATGCTAATCTTAACCTTAACCCTAAACTAAACCTAACACTAACCCTATCCCTAACCCTAAACACTTATTTTTACCCTCAGCCTAAACCTAAACCTAACCCTAAACTTAATTCCTAACCCTAACTGTAACCCTCACCCTAACCCTGATACTAATGAAAAAACAAAAGCTAATTTAAAACCTAATTGTAACCCTAACCCTAACTTTCACACTAACTCAATCTTAAAATTAACCGAAATGTTACCATAACTCTAACCCCAATCATAAACCTAAACCTAAAATAAACCTGACCTGGAATCTAACAGTAACCCTAACCATAACCTAACGCTAACCATAATTCTAACTCTAACCCTAACACCTTATCTTAACCCTAACCCTAACCTTAACCCTAACCCCTAACCATAATGCAACCCAGATTCTAACCCTAAAACTAAACATAATTCAAACCCTAACTGTAATACTAAGCCTAAACCTAAATTTAAGTCTAAAACATACCCTAATCTAACCTTAAGCCTAATAATAACGTAATTCTGATCCTAACCCTAAATGTAAAGATAATCCTAAACCTAATTTTAACCATAAATCTAAATTGTACACTAAGAATAAAACTAACCCTAACCTATAAACAACCCTAACCATAACCATAAACCTACCCCTAAACTAAACATAACCCGAAAGGTAACGGTAACCCTAACATTAACCTAACCCTAACACTAACACTAACCCTACCCTTAACCCTAACCCTAACATTAACCCGAACCTTGATTACAACCCTAAAACTAAAGCTAAACCTAACCCTAATTGTAACCCTAACTCTAACATTCATCCTAACACTTATCCTACCCTAAAACTAAAGCTAATCCTAACCCCAATTCTAACCCTAACATTGTTTTACACCAATAATAACCCAAACCCTTACCACTTGCCCTAAGACTAACCCTAAACATACTCCTACACTAAACATAAATCGAACCCTACAGAAAACCCTAACCGTAACCTACCCTAAACCAAACCATAACACTAATCCTAACTCTAACCATTTACACTAACCCTAACCCTGAACCTAACCCAAACCTAACCCATAGCCTAAACCTACCCCTTGACTTTAACACTTATCCTATCCCTAGCACTAAATCTTAACCCTAATCCTAACCCTAACCCAAACCCTGATCCTAAACCTATAACTAAAGCTAACCCTAAAACTATCACTAACTCTAACCCTAAGTTTTACACTAAGAATAACCTGAAGCCTAAACTTTTACCCTAAACCAAACCCTAACCCTAAATTTAAATCTAAAACTAACCCGAACCTTAACCTTAAACTAATACTAACCATAAATCTGATACTAACTCTAAAACTAAAGATAATCCTAACCGTAACCATAACTGTAAACCTATAGCTTATGGTAACCATAACCCTAACCATAACTTTAACCCTAATACTGATCCTAACACTAAAACTAAAGCTAATACTAATCCTAATTCTAAGATGAACACTAACACTAACCCTACCCCTAATTTTTACACTGACAGTAAAACTAAACCTGACCACTTAAAGTACACCTAAACCTATCCCTAACTTTTGCTATAAAATTAAAACTAAAGCTAAACTCAGTCGAACCTTGACTCTAACACTAACTTTAACTCTGATCCTAACACTAAAACTAAAGCCAATCCTAATCCTAATTCTAACTGTAACCCTAAATTTTACAGTAACAATAATACTGAGCCTAACCACTTATACTCACCCAAACCCTAAACCTAAAGCTAAGTCTAACTCTAACACTAAAGCTAACCCTAACTCTAACCCTAACCTAAACCAAACCCTAACCCTATCCCTAAACTTATACCTAACAATAAAGTAAACCTTACGCAAACCCTAACGGTAACCTCACCGCTAAACTAAAACTAATCCTAACCCTATCCCTAACACTAATCTTAAATTTAATCTCTTGCCTTAAAGCTATCCCTAACCATAACCCTAACACTAAAACTAATTCCTTACTCTAAATCCAACCCTAACCCTAACATTGAGCTTAACCCTGATTCTAACCCTAAACTAAAGCCAAACCTAACTCTAATTCTAACCTTAACCCTATCACTAACTCTACCTCTGATCCTAACGTAAAACTAAAGATAATCCTAACCCTAACCTTAAATTTTACACCAACAATAAACCTAACTCTAAGAACTTACCCTACGCTAACCCTAAACTTACCCCTAAACTAAACCTAACGTGAACCCTACGATAACCATAACCCTAACCCTAACCCTAACACTAATCCTAACTCTAAAATCTTACCCTAACCCTAACCCTATACTTAATCCTAACCTAAACTTAACCCTAACAGTAACCCTAAATTAATCCTAAACCTAATCCAAAGCTTAACTCTAACCCTAATACTAAACTTAATCCCCAGCCCTAATTGTAACCCTAACCCTAAATTTTAGAGAAACAATAAAACTAACCCTAACCTCTTATACTAAATCTAACCCTAAATGTAACTTTAAGTCTAAAATATATCCTAACCCTAATCTAATCCTAACATTAACTCTAATACTGATCCTAACACTAAAACTAAAGTTCATCCTAACCCTAATTGTAACCCAAACACCAACACTAACCTTAAACCTAAATTTTACACTGAAAATAAAACTAAACTTGACGCCTTACACTAAAGCTGATCCTAAATGAAACTTTGACTCTAAAAGTAAACCTAACCTTAACCCTAAACAAACCCTAATCGTAACTCTAACACTAACCCTGACCCTGATCCTAACACAAAAACTAAAGTTAATCCTAAACCTCATTCTAAAGCTAACTCTAAATTTTACACTAACAATGACACTAATCTTAATCCCTTATCCTAACCTAACCCTAACGCTAAACCTAAAGCTAAGCCTAATCATAACACTGATGTAACCGTAACGCTAACCCTAAACCTAACCTAACCCAAAACCCATCCCTAACCATAACACTAATCCTAACTCTAACCTCTTACCCTAACCCTAGTGAAACTCTAACCCAAACGCTAAACCATTACCCTAACACTTACCCTAGCCCCAGCCCTAACCATAACAATAAAGCGTAACAGTAACACTAACCCTAACCTTAACCTGATCCTAACCCTAAAACTAAAGCTAATTCTAAACCTAATTCTAAACCTAACACTAACAATAACTCATAGACAAAATTTTAAACTAACAATAACCCTAACCCAAACCCTTTACATAAACCTAAACCCTAACCCCAAATTTAACACTAAACATCACCCTAACCCTAACTCTAACCCTGAACCTAAACCTAACTATAACCCTAACCTTAATTCTAAAAAGAGACCTAATCCTATCCCCAACCCTAAGAATAACCCTAACCCCCAACACTAACCCTAACCCTAAGCCTGAACTTAACCTTAAAACTAAATCTAATCCTAATCCTAATTCTAACCCGCACCCTAACATTAACACTAACACTAATTGTTACACTAACAATAAGTGCAACTATAATCCCTTACTCTAAGCTTAACTTTAAACCTAAAGCTAACCTTATCCCTAAAACTAAACTAAATATAACCCTAACCCTAAACCTAATCTAACCATAAAACTACCGCTATACTAAATCTAACCGGCACAGTAACGGAAACCCTTTCTCTAACCAAACCCTTAACCTAACACTAACCCTAACTCTAGTCTAAATTTAACTTCTTACCCTAGCTCTAACCGAAACCCTAACCATACCGTCACCCTAACTGTAACGGTTACCCTAACCATAAACCTAATGCTAATCCTAACCCTAACACTAACCCTAACACTAACCATAACATAACTCAACCCTAACCCTAACCCTAACCCCAATCCTAACCTATAACAATAACCATGGCCTAACCTTAACGCTAAACTTAACATAAACCCTAACACCAACCTAAAACTAAACTTGATCCTAACCATAAACTGAACACTAAACTAAACCGTACATGCACCCTAATGATAATCCTATCCCTAAACCTAATACCAACGCAGGCTATCCCTAAAATTAAAAAGCTAATCCTAATCCTAATATTAACTGTAATGCTAATACTAATACTAACCCTAAGCCTGACACAAACCCTAACCTTAAACCCTAACCCTAACCCTAACCCCAATCCTAACCTATAACAATAACCATGGCCTAACCTTAACGCTAAACTTAACATAAACCCTAACACCAACCTAAAACTAAACTTGATCCTAACCATAAACTGAACACTAAACTAAACCGTACATGCACCCTAATGATAATCCTATCCCTAAACCTAATACCAACACATAGCCTATCCCTAAAATTAAAGCTAATCCTAATCCTAATATTAACTGTAATGCTAATACTAATACTAACCCTAAGCCTGACACAAACCCTAACCTTAAACCCTAAACCTAACCCTAACCATAATCCTAACGTAGATTTTACACTAACAATACCTCTAAATTTAACCCCTGACCCTAAATCTAACACTAAACATAATTTAATTCTAAAACTCACTCTAACACTAACCCTAACCCTAAAACTAATCCTAACTCTAAATTCCTACCCTAACCTTAACCCTAACCTTAAACCTAACCTAACACTGACACTAAACCTAACATTAACGCTACCCTGAACCCTAACCCAAAGCTAAACCTAACCTTAACCCTAACCATAAACCGACTCCGAAACTAAACCATATTTGAACCCTAATGGTAATACTATCCATAATCCTAACTCTAAACCTAACCCTAACCCTAACCCGACCTGAACTCCAACTCTATCTCTAACCCTAACCAAATAAAGTTAAATCTAATCCTAATTCTAAACCTAACTCTAAAACTAATCCAAATCCTAAAACTAACCCTAACCCTAACTCTAATCTCTAAACCTAACTCTAAAACTAATCCAAATCCTAAAACTAACCCTAACCCTAACTCTAATCCTAACCCTAACTTAGCCTTAACCCTAACCCTAACACTAATACTAACTCTAAATTTTTACCCTAACTTTAACCTTAACCTTAACCCAAACCTAAACCTAACCCTAATCTATTCCTAACCATAATCCTAACCCTAACACAAATCCTAATTCTAACCTCTTACCCTAACCATAACCCTAAACATATCCCCTAACCCTAACCGTAACCCTAACTCAAACCGTAGCGGTAAATTTTACACTAACAATAACCGCAACTTAACCCCTGTCCCTAACCCTAACCATAATCCTAATTTAGTTCTAAAACTAACTCTAACCCTAACTGTAACCTAAATCTAACCCAAACATTAAAGGTAAACCTAACACTAACCCTAACCCAGATCCTAACCTAAATCTAAAGCTAAGCCTACCCATAATTCTAACCCTAACCCTAAATTTTACACTAAGAATAACCCTAAACCTAAACCCATATCCTAAAACCAACCCTAAACTTAACGCTAATCTTAACCATAACAGTAAACCTAACACTAACCCAACTCTAACTCTAACTCTAACCCTAACCCTAACCCTAAAACTTAACCCTAACCCTAACATAAACCCTAAACCTAACACTAAACATAACCCTAAACCCTAAACCTAACCCAAACCCTAACCCTAAACTAAACCTAACCCGCACCATAACTCTAAATTAATCGTTGCCCGAATCCAATTTCTAACACTAATTCTAACTCTTACCTCTTACCCTAACCCTCACCCTAAACATAACTGTAACTCTAACACAAACCATAACGCTAAAACTAACCATAACCCTATTCCTAAACCTAACCCTAACCCTAACCCTAACCCTAATTAAACGCTTAAACTTATTCTAACCCTATCCCTAATCCTAAATCTAACCCAAATCTTAAATGTGACCCTAACACAAATATAAACACTAACCCAGTTCCTAAACCTAAATGTAAAATTTATACTAACCTTAATTCTAAATTATATCCGAACCCTAAATTTTATACTAAGAATAACCCTAACCTAATCCAATTCACTATCCCTTTCCCTAAACTTAAGGCTTACCTTAACCCTAAAAATAACCCTAACCCTAACCCTAACTGTAATCTAAACCAAACCTTAACCCTTACCCTAACCTAACCCTAAAACTAACACTAATCATAAACCTAAACCAAATCCTAACCTTAAACGTAACCCTAAAACTAACCCTAACCATAATCCAATACCCAAAACCTCACCCCAACAGTAAACCTAACCGTAATACTAGCACTAACCCTAAAACCTAATCATAAACCTAACACAAAACCTAACCCTAAACCTGACACTAACCCTAAAACTAACCCTAACCATAACCCTAAACTACTCATAACCCTAATCCTAACTCTAATACTAATTTTAACTCTAACCTCTTACTCTAAACCTAACCCTAAATATAACTGTAAAACTAACCCAAACCATAACGCTAAATGTAACAATAACCATAACACTAACGGTAACACTAACCCTAAGTCTAAAACCAACCCAACCCCTAAACCCTAAACCTAAACCTAACCCTAACCCTAAACCTATCCCTAACTATAAATTTTACACTAACAATAAACCTAACCTTAACCCCTGACCCTAAATCTAACCCTAAACCTAATTTAACTCTAAAACTAACACTAACTCTAACCCTAACCCTAATACTAAGCCTATCCTTAACAATAACAGTAACACTAATCCTAACCTAACCCTAACACTAACCCTATCTCTAAGCATAACACTAATCTACACTAACCCTAAGCCTAATACTAACCTAAACGGAACCCTAACACCAACCTTAAACTAATCCTATCCCTAATTTTAACTCTAACAGTAATCCTAAATCTAACCAATTACCCTAACCCTAACCTTAAACATAACCATAAAAGTAACCCAAAACCTAACGCTAAACCTAACCATAACCCTAACCCTAACA
>NW_011889248.1:52309-54249 GCF_000151845.1 Pteropus vampyrus
TATCCCTAAGTCTAAACTTAAAACTAAATCTAATCCAAACCCCAATTCTATCGCTAACACTAATATTAACCCTAAGGCTAAATTTTACACTAACAATAATTCTAACCCTAACCCCTTATCCTAAACTTAACCCTAAACCTAAAGCTAACACTAATCCTAAAACGAACCCTAACCCTAACCATAACCATTATCTAAATCTAAAGCTAACCATAACTCTAATCATAAACCTACCTCTAACTAAACCAAACCCTAACCCTAACACTAAAGCCTAACCATAACTCTAACCCTAATCATAACCCTGATCCTTACCCTAAAACTAATGCTAATCCTAAAACAAATTCTAACCCTAAACCTAACAATAACCCATACCATAAATTTTAAACTAACGGTATCCCGAAATCTAACTCCTTATGCCAAAACTAACTCTAACCCCAACTTGAAATCTAAAACTAACCCTAACCTTAACCTCAAACCTAACATTAACCCTAACCCTGAATTTAACCCTAAAACTGAAGCTAATCCTAACCCTAATTCTAATCCTAACGCTAACAATAACCATAACCCTAAACCTATCCCTAAAACTAAAGCTATTCCTAACTTTAATTCTAACGATATCCCTAAACTATACACTAACAATAATCCTAACCTCAGCTGCTTACCTTAACCCTAACCCTAAACCTAAGGCTAACCCTAAAGCTAACACTAATGCTAACCCTAACCTGAATCCTACCTAAACCTAACCCTAAACCTAAAACTAGCCTAACCCTAAGACTAATCCTAACCATCATTCTAACCATAACACTAACACTAATCCTAACACTAATATTTTACCCTAACCTTAAAACTTACCCTAACTCGAACTCTAACATATTCTAACCCTAACCTTAAAACTAACACTAACCCTAAAACTAAAGCCTAACACTAATCATAAGCCTACACTAAAACTTACTCTAACCCTAACTGTGCTCTTAAACTTAAACTAAAGTTAATCTTATCTCTATTTCTAAATTTAACTCAAACAAGAACCCTAAATATAAATTTTAAACTAAAAATAACCCCGACCCTAGCCATTTAACTTAAACCTCACCCTAAGCATAAATTTAACTCTAAATCTATCTCTAACCCTAAACCTAACCCTAACACTAACCCTAACCCTAACTTAAATCTAACCCTAACTCTAAGCCTAACACTGACCCTAACCTTAAAACTAAAGTGAATCTGAAGCCTAATTCTAATCCGAACCCTAACGATAACCCTAATACTAAATTTTAATGTAACAATAACCCTAACCCTAAACACTTATCCTAAAAGTCACCCTAACCCTAAGTAAAACTCTAAAATAACTCGAACACTAAGCTTAATCCTAACACTATCCTTAACCCTAATTCAACCCAAACATATACCAAACCCTAACACTAACCTGAACCCTAACTCTGATAATAACCTTAAAACTAAAGCTAATTCTACACCTAATTCTAACAGTAACCCTAACACTAACCCTGACCTTGAAACTAACCCTAAAACTAAAGCTTATTGTAACCCCATTTCTAACCATTACCTTAAATTTTACACTGACAATAACCCTAAAGATAACACTAACCCTAACACTAACCCTATCCTAAACCTAACCCTAACCCTAACCCTTACCATAACTCTAACCATAACCTAACCGTAACCCTAAAACTAATCTTGCCACTAATGGTATGTCTAAACCCTTACTCTAACCCTAAACTTTATCCTAAGCCTAACCCGAACCCTAACCTAAACCTAACCCTACCGCTGACCCTATCCAATCCACTACTTTGAAATCCTAACCATAACACTAACCGTAACCCTAACCCTATTCTTGATTATAACCTTAAAACTAAAATTAATCCTAACCCTAATTCTAACTCTAACCCTAAAAAAAACTAACCTTAAATTTTAAACTAACAATAACA
>NW_011889248.1:54299-56166 GCF_000151845.1 Pteropus vampyrus
AACTTTAACATAACCCTAACCCCAACCCTAAACATAACCCTACCCCTAACCCTAAATTTCACACTATCAATAAACCTAACCTTAATCCCTGACGTTAAACCTAACCCTAATATAATTGTAAAAATAACTCTAACCCTAACACTAACCCTAAATATAACACAACCTTAAATGTATCCCTAACACTAAACCTTACCCAGATCCTAACGCTGAATAGAAAGCAAATCCTAACCCTAATTCTAACCCTAACCCTAAATTTTACACTAAGAATAACACGAACTCTAACCCCATACCCTAACCTTAACCCTAAACCTAATTCTCACCTTAACCCTAACAGTAACCCTAACACTAATCTGAATCCTAACCCATTCAGAACCTAACACAAACACGAACAATAAAACTAACACTAACGTAACCCTAGTTCTCACACTAAATCCTAAACCTAACCTTAACCCTAATGCTAACCCTTACCCTATCCCTAAAAGTAAACCCTAATTATAACTGTAACCCTAACGCTAACCCTGATCCTACCCTAAAACTAAACTTAATCCTAACCCTAATTCTAACCCTAACCTTAACACTAACCCTTAAATTAAATTTTAATCTAATAACCCTAAACCTAACTCCTTATCATAAACGAAACGCTAAATCTAACTTTAAGTCTAAAACTAAACCTAACTCTTACTTTAACCCTAACATTAACCCGAATGCTGATCCTAACCCTAAAACTAAACCTAATGATAAACTTAATTATAAACCTAACCCTAACACTAAACCTAACCCTGATACTATCCCTAACAGTAAAGCTTGTCCTAATCCTAACACTAATACGAATCTTAAACCTAATCCTAACCTAATCCTCACACTAATCTTAAACTGATGATAAACCTACCCCTAATCTAAACCTTACCTGAAACCTAACGGTAACCCTAACCCTAACCTAATCCTAAACTTAAACCTAACCCTAACCTTAACCCTAATCCTAAAGCTCACCCAAACCCTAAACCCTAACCAGAAAACTAACCATAATACTAAAAATAAGCCTGATCCTAACCTTAAAACTGAAGCTAATCCTAATGATAATTCTAAACCTCATCAAAAATTTTACACTAACAATAACTCTAATCCTAAAACTTTACCCTAAACCTAACCCTAAACCTAAATCTTACACTAACCCTAACCAATCCATAACCCTACCAACCCTAACACTAATCCTAACTCTAACCAGTTACTCTAACCCTAACTCTAACCCTAAAACTAACCCTAATTCTAAGGCTATCCTAACTCCAACCCTAACCCTAAAGCTAATCCTAAATTGTACACTAACAATAACCCTAACCCTAACTCCTTACCTTTAACCTAACGCTAAACCTAACTTTAAATATAAAACTAAAGCTAACCCGAACCCTAACCCTAACCATAACCCTAACCCTATCCCTGATCCTAATCATAAAATTAAAGTTAATCCTAACTCAATTGTAAACCTAAACTTAAATTTTACACAAACAAAAACCCTAAACCTAACCCTAATTTTAACTCTAACTTTAAACCTAATTCTAACCGTAACATTAACCCTAACCCTGATTCTAACCCGAAAACTATATCTATTTCTAACTTTAAATCTAATCCTTACCCTAACACTAATGCTAACCCTAAAGCTAACACTAACCCTAATCCCTTACACTAACTGAACCCTAACCCTATCCATAAAGCTACCACTAAACTGAACTTAACCGGAACCCTAACAGTAACCTTAACCCTAACCTAACCCTAACCCTAACACTATACCTAACACAAATACTAAATATAACTTCTTACCCTAGCAACACCTCATGCTAACCCTAATCCTAACCCTAACTCTAACCCATAT
>NW_011889248.1:56216-57592 GCF_000151845.1 Pteropus vampyrus
TAAACCTAAATATTAAATTAATAATAACCCTAACCCTAACCCTAACCCTAATCTAAACCTAACCCTAACCATAACCTTAAACTAATCCTAACCCTAATACTACACTAACACTAAAGCTAAATCTTGCATCTTACCCTAAACCTCACCTCATACATAACAGTGACCCTAACCCAAACCATAAAGAAAATCTAACCTTAACACTAACTGTAACCCTAATACCAACCCTAACCATAACCCTAACCACAGCCATAACCTAACACTAACCCTAACCTTACCCAAACCCTAACCCTAACCTTAAACTAAAGCTAACCCTATCCCTAACCCTAAACTAATTTGAAAACTAATACTTACCCTAACACTAATCCTAACTCTAAACTCTTACCATAACCCTAACCCAAACTCTAACCCTAACCCTAACCCTAACCACATACCCTAAAGCAAACCCTAAACCTAATGCTAACCTTAACTCTAACAGTAACCCTAACCCTAACACTAACCTAAACTAAACCCTAACCCTAACTCTAAATTAATCCAATCCCTAAATCTAACCCTAACACTAATCCTGAAATTAATCTCTTACTCTAACCCTAACACTAAACATAACTCTAAACTTAACACAAACCATAACACTAAACCTAATCCTAAACTTAACCCTAATACTAACCCTAACATTAAACTTAACCCTAACCCTAACCCTAAATTTAAGTTTACCCTAACCCTAATCCTAACCTTAAACCTGACTCTAAGACTAACACCAATGCTAACCCTAAACAGTAAACCTATCCCTAACCCTAATTTAACTCTAAAACTAAATCTAACCCTAATCCTAACCCTACATCTAAACCAAATCTTAAAAGTAACCCTAACCCTAACCGAGACCCTAACCCTAAATATAAAGCTTATCCTAACCCTAATTTTAAATCAATCCCTAAATTTTACAGATAGAAGAACCCGACCTTTAATCCCATACTCTAACCTAAACCCTAAACATAATGCTAACCTTAACCCTAACAGTAAACCTAACCCTAAACCTAACACTATCCCTAACCCAAACTCTAACCTTAATCTTATACGCTAACCCTAAACCTAAACCTAACGTCAATCTTAACCCTAACAGTAATTCTAACCCTAAACCTAACCCTAACAGTAATGATAACCTTAAACTTAACCCAGAAACTAACCCTAACCCTAACTCTAATCCTATCCTGAACCCTAATTGTAACCCTAACACTAACCCTAACACTGAACACATACCCTAATGCTAACCATAACCCTAGACACTAACCGTAACCCTAACTCTAACACCAACCCTAACACTAACACTAACCTAAACCGAACCCTAACCCTAATTCTAAACTAATCTTATTCCTAAACCT
>NW_011889248.1:63995-81687 GCF_000151845.1 Pteropus vampyrus
CCCTAATCCTAACCCTAAACTCTAACCCTAACATTAACCCTAACCCTAAACTAAACCTTACCCTAATACTAACTCTAAACTCTTACCTAACACTAAGCTAAAAAAAAGTCTAACCCTAACCCATTTCCTAACACTAAAACTAAACCTAACCTTAACCATAAAATAATCCTAACCCCAATTCTAAACCTAATACTAATCCTAACTCTAACCTCTTACCCTAAACCTAACATTAAATATGACTGTAAATCTAACCCCAAACATAACGTTACACCTAACACTAACCCTAACACTAATCCTAACTCTAACCCAAGTCTAACACTAATGGTAACCCTAACCCTTAAATTTAACCCTTACCCTAACCCTATACCCTAATTTAACTCTAAAAATAACTCTAATACTACCCCTAACCTAAATCTAACCCAAACTTTAAACGTAATCTTAACACCAACCCTAAACCAAATCCTAACCGTAAATCGGAAACTATCCTAACCTTAATTCTAACCCTAATCCTAAATTTGACCATAAGAATAACATGAACTCTAACTCCATACACTATCCCTAACCCTAAACCTAATGCTAACCTTAACTTAACATTAAACCTAACACAAACTCTAATCTAAACCCTAAACCTAACCCTAAATGTAAACTCATACACTAACCCTAAAAGCATACCCTAACCGTAACCCTAAACCTAATGTAACCTTAAGCCTAACAATAAACGGAAACATAATCCTAACCCTAACCCTAACTAACCCTAACACAAACCCTAGCCTTAATTTAACTCTAAACCGAACACTAACCCTAATATTAATCCTAACTCTAAAGAATTACCCTAACCTTAATTCTAACCCTAAACCTAACCCTCACCCTAATCGTAACCCTAACCCTGACTATAAAACTAATCCTAACTCTAAACTCATTTCTAACACTAACCCTAACCTTAACGCTAAACTAAACCTAACTCTAACCAGAATTCTACACTAATCCTAACCCTAACAATAATCCTAACTCTAAACTCTTACTCTAACCCTAACCCTAAACATATCTATAACCCTGACACAAATCATAACACTAAACTTAAATCTAACCCTAGCGGTAACCTTAAGCGTAACACGAACTGTAACCCCAAACCCTAAACCTAAGCCTAACCCTAAACCTAACCCTAAATTTTACACTAACAATTAAACTAACCTTAACCCCTGACCCTAAATCAACTCTACCCTAATTTAACTCTAAAACTAAATCTAACCCGAACTCTAATCCTAAATGTAAACCAAACCATAAACATAAACCTAACACTAACCCTAACCCAGATACTAACCCTAAATCTAAAGCTAATCATAACCCTAATTCTAGACCTAACCCCAAATTTTACACTAAGAATGATACTAACCCTAACTTCATACCCTAACCATAACTCTAAAGCTAATGCTAACCTTAACCCTAACCATAACCTTAGCTGTAAACCTAAACCCTAACACTAACCCTAAACATAACTGTAACCCTAACCCAAACTATAACGCTAAAGCTAACCCTAAACTTAAACCTAAGCCTAACTCTAACCCTAACACTAACTCTAAATTAACCCTAACCATAACCATAACCATAATACTAACCTAAAGCTAACCCTTACCCTAACCCTAAACTATTCCTAAGCCTAACACTAACCCTAAACATAATTCTAACCCTAACATAACTTTAGCCCTAACCCTAATGCTAACAATAATCCTAACTCTAACCTCTTACCCAAACCCTAAAATTAACATAACTATAGCCCTAATCCAAACATGATCCTAACCTTAAAAATCAAGTTAATGGTAAACATAATTCTAAAGCAAACTCTAACACTAACCTTAACGCTGATACTACCCTAACACTAAAGCTTATCCTAACCCTAATTCTAAACCTAATGTTGAATTTTACACTAACAATAACTCTAAAACAAACTGCTTACGCTAACCCTATCCCGTAACCTAAAGCTAACCCTTACCCTAATACTAACCCTAACTCTAACTCTAACCCTAACCATAAACCTAACCCTATACTAAACTTAACCATAACACTAACGATAATCCAAACCCTAACTTAACCTAAACCCTAACCATAACCCTAACACTAATGCTAACTCTAAACACTTAGCCTAATCCTAACCCTCACCCTAATCCAAATCCCTAACCACAACCCTAACACTAACATTAACCCTAACCCTGATCCTATGCCTGAAACTAAAGCTAATCCTAACCCTAATTCTAATCCTAATCATAAATTTTACAGTAACAATAACGCTAACACGAACTCCTTACACTAACGCTAACAATAAACCTAAAGCTTATCCTACATTAACATTAACCCTATCTATAATCCAACCACTAACCGTAACCTAACACTAACACTAACCATAAACTTAACCATAAACTAAAACTAAAAAGAACTCTAATGATAACCCTAACCCCAACCAAACACTAACCCTAATCGTAACCATAATCCTAACACTAACGCTATCCCTGATCCTAATCATAAAAATAAATCTAATAAAATAAATCTAATCCTAACCTTTTTAACACTAAACTCAATTTTACACTAACAATAACCCACACCTTAACCCTAATTTTAACTAAACCCTAAATCTAAACTAACCCTAATCTTAACGCCTTATTCTAAACCTGACCCTAACACTAAATATAAACCCTATATTAAACCATAACTCTAAACCTAATCCTAACCTGAAAATTAAAGCTAATCCTAAACCAAATTCTAACCTGAACTCTATATTTTACAGCAAAAGTAATTCTAAACCTAAGCCCTTACCCTATAACTATTGCTAAACCTTACCCTAACAATAATCCTATCCCTAAGCATAACTCTAACCTAAACCTAATTCGTAACCTAACGGTAAACCTAACACTAATCTAACCCAAACCCTAAACCTAAACCTTAACCCTAATCCTAACCCTAACATTAAACAAACCCTAAACCTAACCCCTTATTCTAACTCTAACCCGATCCATAAACCTAAAGTAAACCTAGCCTTAAACCTTAACCCTAACCCTAACCCTATTTCTGATCTTAACGCTGAAACTAAAGCTAATTCTAACCCTAACGCTAACCCTAATCCTATCCCAAACCCTAACCCTAAACCTAATACTAATAATAACAATAAAAACTTACCTTAACTTAACAATAAGCCTAACCCTAACCCTAAACCTAACCCAAACCCTAACCCTAACCTTAACTTAACCCTAACCCTAACCCTAATCCTAGTACTAATCCTAGATCTAAAAATATACCCTAACCGTAATCCTAACCCTAACCATAACCAAACCCGTAACTATAACTCTAAACCTAACACTAATCCTAACTGTAAACACTTACCCTAACCCTAATCCTAATCGAAACCCTAAACTAACCCTAACCCTAAACCTAAGGCTAAAATTAATCTTAACTCTATCCTCTTACTCTAACCCTAACCCGAAAGATAACTGTAACCCTAGTCCTAACCTAATCTTAACTTAACCCTAACCCTAACCCTAACCCTAAATCTAACAGAAACCTTAATAGTAACCCTAACATTAACTCTAACCCAGATCCTACCGCTAAAACTAAAACTAATCGTAATCGTAATTCTAACACTAACTCTAACATTAACCCTAAATTTAAATATTAAAATAACAATAACGCTAACCCTAACGTTTTCTCCAAAAACTAAACCTAAATCTAACTTTAAGTATAAAACGAACCTTAACTCTAACCCTAACCCTAACATTAACCCGATCCCAAATCTGAACCCTAACATTAAAGCTAATTCTAACTATAATTTTAAACCGAACCCTAACACTAACCTTGACCCAGATCCTAAACCTAACACTAAAGCTTATCCTAAACATAAACCTAACCGTAAGCTAAACTTAACAGTAATCCAACTATAACCATAAGCATATCCCTAAAATAAACCTAAACTGAACGCTAAAGGTAACCCTTACCCTAACTGAATTCTAACCATAACCCTAACCCTAATCCTAAACATCACTCTAATCCTAAATCCTAAACGTAACCCTAACCCTAACACTGACCTAAACCTAACACTAATTGTAACACTATCCATAAACCTACCACTAAACTAAACCTAACCGGAACCCTAACGATAACCCTAACTCTAACCTAACCATAATCCTAACCGGAACTCAAACACTCATCCTAACTTTAACCTCGTAACCTAACCCTAAACCTAACCCTAACAGTAACACTAACCACTTATACTAACCCTATCCCTAACCTTAAATCTTAACCCAAACTGTAACCGTACCCCGAATCACTAATCCCCAATAACCACTTACCTAAACCTATCCTTATCTTTATCTCTTAACCCTTAACCCTAACTCTACCTCCAACCATAACACTAACCTTAAACCTAAGCCCTTACTCTAACCCTAACCCTAACCTAAAGCTAAGCAAAAACCTAACACTAACCCTAAAACTAACTCTAATCTAACCTAACCCTAACCCTAACTTAACCTTAACCCTACTCCTACCCCTAACCTTAACATTATCCATAACCCTGATTCTTACTCTAAAAATAAAGCTAAACCTAACCCTAATTGTAAACCTAACACTATAACTCACCATAACACTTATCCTACCCTAAACTAAAGCTAATCTTAACCCTAATTCTAACCATAATCTTAAGTTTTACAACAAGAATAACCCAAACCCTAACCACTTACCCTAAGCCTAACCCTAAACCTACTCCTACATTAAACAAAACCAGAACACTAACGATAACTCTAACCTTAACCTACCCTAACCCTATCCCTAACACTAATCCTAACTCTAACCACTTACACTAACCCTAATACTGACCCTAACTCAAACCTAACCCCTAGCCTAAACCTACCCCCTTTCTTTAACCCTTACCCTAAACCTAACACTAAACCCTAATCCTAACATTAACCCTAACACAAACTCTAATCCTGAACCTACAACTAAAGCTAACCCTAAACCTAACACTAACTCTAACCTTAAGTTTTAAACTAACAATAACCTGAAGCCTAACCTTTTACCCTAAACCTAACCCTAACCCTAAATTTAACTCTAAAACTAACCTGATCCTTAACCTTAACTGTAATACTAACCATAAACCTGATCCTATCCCTAAAACTAAAGGTAATCCTAACCCTAACCCTAACCGTAAACTTATAGCTAAACATAACCCCTAACCCTAACCATAACATTAACCGTAAAACTGATCCTAACACTAAAACTTAAGCTAATACTAACCCTAATTCTAAGATGAACATTAACACTAACCCTTCCCCCTAATTTTTACACTGACAGTACATCGAAACCTGAAAATTCAACGTAAATCTAACCCTATTCCTAAACTTTACTATAAAATTAAACCTAACCCTGAACTCACTCGAACCTTAACTATAACACTAATTCTAACTCTGATCCTAACACTAAAACTAAAGCCAATCCTAAATTTAATTCTAAACCTAACCCTAAATTTTGCAGTAACAATAACACTAAGCCTAACCCCTTAGATTCACCCTAACGCTAAACATAAAGTTAAGCCTAACCCTAACACTAACGCTAATCCTAACTATAACCCTAACCTAAACCAAACCCTAACTCTAACCCTAAACTTATACCTAACCATAAAGTAAACCTTACGCAACCCCTAAAGGTAACCTCACTCCTAAACTAAACCTAATCCTAACCCTAACCCTAACATTAATCCTAACTGTAACCACTTGAATTAAAGCTAACACTAACCCTAACCATACCCTAACACTAATTCCTTACCCTAAATCTAACCCTAAACATTACATTAACACTAACTCTGATTCTGACCCTAAAACTAAAGCTAAACCTAACCCTAATTCTAACCCTAATTCTAACCCTAACCCTATGACTATCTCAACCTCTGATCCTAACCTAAAACTAAAGGTAATCCTAATTCCAACCTTTAATTTTACACCAACAATAAACCTAATGCTAATCCCTTACTCTACCCTAACCCTAAACCTACCGCTAAACTGAACCTAACACGAACCCTAACAATAACACTAACCCTAAACCTAACACAAATCCTAACTCTAAACTCTTACCCTAACTCTAATCCCAACCTTAACCCTAACCTAAACTTAACCCTAACCATAAACCTAAACTTGTCCTAACCTTAATCCTAACCCTAACCATAACACTAAACCTAACTCTAACCCCTTATTCTAACCCTAACTCTAACCCTAATCCAAAACTTAATCTCTAACCCTAACG
The DNA here is from genome assembly GCF_000151845.1 of Pteropus vampyrus. Lineage (NCBI taxonomy): Eukaryota > Metazoa > Chordata > Mammalia > Chiroptera > Pteropodidae > Pteropus > Pteropus vampyrus. Next base: position 70,272 of record NW_011889248.1, read on the forward strand.
GTAAACCTAATTGTAAATTTTTAACAAACAAACAAAAAAAATAACCCTAACCCCTTATCCTAAACCTAACTCTAAATGTAACTTTAAGTCTAAAACATCCCCTAATCCTAACCCTAACACTAACATTAACTCTAATACTGATTTGAACACTAAAACTAAAGTAAATCCTAACCCTAATTCTAACCTGAAAACTAACACTAACCCAAACCCTAAATTTTACACTAAAAATGAAACTAAACTTGATGCCTTACCCTAAAGATAATACTAAACGAACATATTACTCTAAAACTAAACCTAACACTAACCATAAACCTAAACCTAACCTTAACTCTAACACAAATCCTACCCTAATCCTAACACTAAAATTAAAGCTAATCCTAACCCTAATTCTAATGCTAACCCTAAATTTTACACTAACAATGACACTAACCTTAACCACTTATCTTAACCATAACCCTAAACCGAAAGCTAAGCCTAATCACATACTGACCTAACCGGAATGCTAAACCTAACCCTAACCTAACCCTAAACCTATCCCTAACCATAACACTAATCCTAATTCTAACCTCCTACCTTAATCTTAACCCTAACCCTAGCCAAACACTAACCCGAACGCTAAAACCTTACCCTAACACTAACCCTAACCCTAGGTCTAACAGTAACAATAAAGCCTAACAGTAACACTATCCCTAACCTTAACCCGATCCTAACCCTAAAACTAAAGCGAATTCTAAACCTAATTCTAACCCTACCCCTAAAAATAACTCATAGTCAAAATTTTAAGCTCCAATAATTCTAAGCCAAACCTCTTACCCTAAATCTAAACCTAAAACTGACTCTAAAACTAACGATCACTCTAACCCTTACCCTACCCCTAACTCTATTTTAACCCTAAACCTAAAGCTAACCCTAAATCTAAAACTAACTTAAACATAACTCTAATCCTAAACCTAACCATAAGCATACCGAGATACTAAACCTAATCCGAAGAGTAACGGTAACCCTTACGCTAACCTAACCCTTAACCTAACTCTAACCCGAAATCTAATCTAAATCTAACCTCTTACCCTAATGCTAACACAAATCCTAACCTAACCCTAAAGTTAACGCTAATCAAACTCTAAAGCTAAACCTAACTCTAATCCTAACCATAATCCTAACCCTAACACTAAACCCTAACCCTAACCCTAACCCTAACCCTAACTCTTACCCTAACCCTAAACCTAACCTAAACCTAAACCTAACTCTAACCCTAACTGTAGCATGATACCTAACCCAATACCCTAACCCTAACCCTAAACCTGATGCGAATCTTAACCTTAATAGTAACCTTAATGCTACCTTATGCCTAAACTATACCTAAACCTAACCCTTACCCTAACCTACCCTAATTCTAACTCTAATCCTAACACTAATCCTAACTCTGATCTCTTACCCGACCGTAACACTTACCCTTTCCCTAAACTACCTTAACCCTAACCTTGAGCGAAACCTAACCCTAAATATAACCCTAACCCTAATCTAACCCTAACCCTATCCCTAACCCTAACAGTAATACTAACTCTAACCTCCTAACTCTAATTCTAATTCTAACCCTGACAATAATCCTAAACTTAAATTTTAAATTAACAATACCCTAACCCTAACCCTAACCATAACCATAACTAAACCTAACCCTAATCCTAACCCTAACACTAATCCTAACCCTTATTTCTTACCGTAACCCTCACCCTAAACATAACTGTAACCCTAACACAAACTATAATGCTAAATCTAACACTAAACCTAAATCTAACCCTAATCCAAACCCTAACAATAAACCTAACCCTAAACCTAACTTTAACCCTAACCATAACCCTAATGTTAACCATAAAACTAATCGTAACTCTAACCCTAAATTTTACACAATCAATAACCCTAATTTAATGCCTGACACTAAACCTAAGCCTAACCCTAATGAACTGTAAAAATAACTCTAAATATAATGTAAACCTTAAATATATCACTAACACTAAACCGAACCCAGTTTCTAACACTAAATCTAAAGCTAATCCTAACCCTAAGTGTAACCCTAACCCTAATTTTGCACTAAGAAAAACATGAACCCCAACGCAATTCCCTAATCTTAAATCTAAATCTAATTCTAACCTTAACCCGAACCATGACCCTAAACTTATCCTTACCCTAATTGTACCCTAACAATATGCTAACTCTAGCCTCTTTCTCCAACCCTCACCTTAAACATAATATTGACTCTAACCCTAACCATAACACTATACCTAACTTTAACGCTAACTCTAACCCTAATCCTAACTCTAACCAAATGCATAACCACAACCATAACCTAACCCTAAAACTAAAAATAATCCTAAGCCTAAGGCTAACCCTAACTATAACCCTAACCTAAAGCTAACACTAATCCTAACCCTAATCCTTACCCTAACACTAATCCTAACTCTAAACTCTTACCCTAAACCTAATCCTAAACATGACAGTAATCCTTACTCAAACCATAATGCTAAACTTAACACAAATCCTAACGTAAACCTAAGTCTAACCCTAACCCTAACCTTAACCTTACCCTACCCTAAACTTAAAGATAACCATAACTGTAATGGTATCCCTAATACTAACCTGACCCTAACCCTAACCCTAAACATAACCCTAACACTAATCCTAACTCTAAACTCTTACCCTAAACCTAATCCTAAACATGACAGTAATCCTTACTCAAACCATAATGCTAAACTTAACACAAATCCTAACGTAAACCTAAGTCTAACCCTAACCCTAACCTTAACCTTACCCTACCCTAAACTTAAAGATAACCATAACTGTAATGGTATCCCTAATACTAACCTGACCCTAACCCTAACCCTAAACATAACCCTAACACTAATCCTAACTCTAAACTCTTAACCTAACATTAACCCAAAAATTAACCCTAACCTAAATCGAAACCTAACCCTAACCATAAAGTATCTGTAATTCTAATCCAAAACATAATGCTAAAGCTAATGCTATCCCTAACCATAACCCTAACACTAAACCTATGACTAACACCAACCCTAACCCTAACCTATACCTATCCCTAACGCTTACACTAACCTAATCATAAATCTAACGCTAACCATAAACTTAATCCAATCCTAACCCTAATTCTATCCCTAAAGACTAATCCTAACTCTTACATCTTACCCTAACCCTCACCCTAAACATAACTGTAACCCTAACCCAAACGATAGCGCTAAATCTAACCCTAACCCTAACTCTATCGTTGACCCTAACCCTAACGAACCCCAAACAAAATCTTACTTGACACTAACTCTAACACTACTCCTAACCCTTACCTTAACAAAACCTTAATCCAAACCCTATCCTTAACTCTAACCCTAAATTTTAACAATAACTATAAACTTAACCCCTGATGCCAAAACTAACCCTAAACATAATTTAACTCTAAAACTAACTTTAAACCTAAACCTAAACTAAATCTAACCGATCCCTTAAAAGTAACCTTAACACTAACCCTATACTAAAGTTAACCCTAATACTGACACTACACTAAGCCTAAATCTAACCTCTTACCCTGAACTTAACCATAATCTTAACTGTAAACATAACACAAATCATAACACTAAAACTAACCCTAAGCCTAACCCTAACTCTAACCATAACCCTAACACTAAGACTAACAACAACAATAACTCTAAACCTTAAACCTAACCCTAATCCTAATTTACCTCCAAAACTAACTCTAACCCTATCCATGACCCTAAATCTAACCAAAAACTTAAACTTAACACTAACACAAACCCTAATCCAGATCCTAACACTAAATTTAAAGCTAATCCTAATCCTAATTTTAACCCTAACCCTAATCATAACTTTAACCCAAATCCTAACCCTAACCCTAACCCTAACCCTAACCCTAACCCTAACACTAATCCTAACTATAGCCTCTTACCTTAACCCTAACCCTAAACATTACTATAAACCTAATCCAAAACATAATGCTAAAGCTAACTCTAACACTAACCCTAAACCTAAACCAACCCTAACGCTAAACACTAAACGTAACCCTAACGCTAATCCTAACCCCAAATTTTCCACTAATAATATCCTTAACTTTTAACGTGACCCTAAACCTAACCGTAACCCTAATTTAACTCTAAAACTTACTCTAACCCTAGCCCTAATTCTAAATCTAACCCTAAACTTAAACTTAAACCTAACACTAATCCTAACCCAGATCCTAACCCAAAATCTAAAGATAATCCTAACCCTAATTCTAATCCTAAACCTTCATATTACATTAAGTATAACCCTAACACTAACCCTAAGCCTAACTTTAACCCTAACATTAACCAGAACCCTGATCCTAACTCTAAAAATAAAGCTAATGCTAATCATAATTCTAAAGTGAACCCTAACACTAACATTAACCCCGATACTACCCTAACAGTAAAGCTTATCCTTATACTAACTTTAACCCTAACACTGAATCTTACACTAACAATAACTCTAAAAGTAACTGCTTACCCTAACTCTAACCCTAAACCTAAAGTTAACCCTAACCCTAACACTCACCCTGACTCTAACTCTAACCCTAACTGTAACCTAACCCTATATTAAAACTAACCCGAATGCTAATGATAATCCTAATTCTAATTTAACCTAATCCCTAACCCTAACCCTAATCCTAACTCTAAATACTCAGCCTAATACTAACCCTAAACCTAAAGAACATCCTAATCCTAATTCTAATCCTAATGCTAAATTTTACATTGCAATAACCCTAAGTGTGACCGCTTACCCTAATCCTAACGCTAAACCTAAAGCTAATAGTAAAAATAAAGCTAGCCTTAACACTAACCAAAACCTAAACCTTATACTAAACCTAACCCTAAATATAAATGTATCCCTAAACTAAAACTAACCCGAACACTAATGGTAACCCTAAGCATAACCTAATCCTAACCATATCCCTAATATTGATCCTAACACTAAACTCTTACCCTAATACTAACCTTAACCCTAACACTAAACCTAACACTAACACTAAACCTCACCCTAAACCTATAGTTAACCCTAACACTAACACTAACCCTAACCACAACCTTAAACCTAATTCTAACTCTAACACTAACACTAACCCAAAATTTTACACTCATAATAACCCTAACACTAACTCCTTACCCTATCCAAACCTAACTCTAACTTTAACTCTAAGTCTACCCCTAATTCTAACGTTAAACCTAAATTGACCCTGACCCTGATCCAAACCCTAAAACTAAAGCTAATCCTAACTTCTAACCATAATCCTATATTTTACTTTAACAATAACACTAACCATAACCCCTTACTCTAACCGTAAACCTAAGCTATAGCTAACCCCAACCCTAACACTAACACTAACCCGTAAATCTAACAGTAACCTGAACCCTAAACCTAAACTAACACTAACCTTAAACCCTAATGCTAACCCTAACCTTAACCCTAACTCTAATCTCTTATGCTAACCCTAACCCTCAACCTAAAGCTAACCCTAACTCTAACACTAACCCTATCCCCAACACTAACTCTAACCTAAACCTAAACCTAACTCTATTCGTATCCATAAACCTAACACTAAAATAAACTTAACCTGACCCTAAATCTATCCCTAACACTAAATCTAAACGTAACCCTAACCTAAACATAACTCTAACCCTAACATTAATCCTAACACTAACCTCTTACCCCAAACATAACCCTAACGCTAACGCTAACCCTAATCCTAAATTTTATACTAACAATAACACTAACCCTATATTCTTACTCTAACCCTAACCCTAAACTATAGCTGAACCAAACTAACACTAACACTTTCCTTAAGCATAACTCTACCCTACACTAACCCGAACCCTAACAATAAATATAAACCTACACCTAAACTGAACCTAACCCAAACCCTAACGGTAACCCAAACACTAACCAAACCCTAACAGAAACCCTAAATCCTAACGCTAAAGCTCACAATAAGCCTAACCCTAACCCTAACTTCTTATTATAACCCTACCCCAACCCTAACCCTACCTTAAACCCTAACACTAACTGTAAGAATAAACTTATCCCTGATACGAACCCTAAAACTAAAGCTAATCCAAACCTTAATTCTAACTCTAAACCTAACACTAACCCTACCTTAAATTTTAAACTAATAACACTAACCCTCACCTCTTATCCTAGACCTAACCCTAAATCTCAATTTAAGTCTAAAACTAAGCCTAAGATTAACCCGAACCCTGATCCTAACCCTAAAACTAAATCTAATGCTAACTATAATTTTAAACCTAACCCTAAAACTAACGTTAACCCTGATACTAACCCTAACACTAAAGCTGATTGTAAACCTAACACTAATCCGAAACCTAACCCTAACTTAGACCTCACCCTAATCCTAACACTAACCATAAACATATCTCTAAACTAAACCTTACATAAACCCTAAAGGCAAACCTAACTCTAACCAATTCCTAACCCTAACTCTAACTCTAATCTTAAACCTCACCCTAATTCCTAAATCCTAACCACAACCCTAACGGTAACATTAACGCTAACCCTGATCTTAACCCTAAAACTAAAACTAATCCTAACCCTAATTCTAATCTTAAACATAACTTTTACACTAACAATATCTCTAACCCTAACTCCTTATACTAACCCTAACCCTAAACCTAAAGCTTACCCTAACACTAAATTAACCCTATCTATAATCTTATCCCTGACCTAAACCTAACCCTAACACTGACCATGAACCTTGCCCTAAACTAAACCTAAAAAGAACCCTAAAGTTAACCCTAATCCAAACCATACCATAACCCTAACACTAAACCTAACACTAATCCTAGCTAACCATTTACCCTAACCCTAACCCTAGCTCTAACTTTAAACATAACCCTATCCCTAACTTTAACTGTAAAACTTAACCTAACCCTAACTTTAAACATAATCCTAACATTAACCCTATCCCTGATCCTAATCATAAAACTAAAACTAATCTTATTCCAATTTTAACCTTAACTCAAATTTTACACTAACAAAAACCCTAACCCTAACTCTAATTTTAACTGTAACCCTAACCCTAATCCTAAACCTAAAACTAACTCTAAACTTATTCTAATCCTAACCCTAACACTAAATCTAAACCCTAAACTTAACTTTAACCATGAACCTAACCCTGATCCTAACCCGAAAACTAAAGCTAATCCTAACCCTAATTCTAACCTGAACCCTAAATATGACAGCAACAATAATACTAACCCTAACCCCTTACCCTATCACTAACCATGACTATTGCTATTCCTAACCCTTACCCTAACCCTAAATCCTACACCTAATCCTAACTCTAACACTAAACCTAACACTAACCCCTTATTCTAACTCTGACCTGATCCCTAAACCTAAACTAACCCTAGCCTTAAACTCTAAACATAATTTAACCCTTTCCTTGATCCTAATGCTGAAACAAAACAAATCCTAAAACTAACCCTAACCCTAAACCTATACTGAACCCTAACCCTAACCTTAACTTAAGCCTAAACTTAACCCTAATCCTCATAATAATCCTAGCTCTAAAAATATACCCTAAACCTAACCTTAAACCTAATACTAAGCATAACTCTAACTCTAACCCTAACACTAATCCTAACTCTAAACTCTTACCATAACCCAAACCATAAACTAATCCTAACCCTAAACCTAACCCTAACAATAATCCTAATTCTAATCTCTTACTCTAACCCTAACCCAAAAGATACCTGTAACACTAATTCTAACCTAAGCGTAAATTAACCGTAACCCTAAACATAACCCTAAATCTAATAGAAACCTTAATAGTAACGCTAACACTCAACCTAACCCAGATCCACAACCTAAAACTAAAACAAATCCTAATCATAATTCTAACTCTAACTCTAACACTAACCTTAACCTTAAATTTTAAACTAACAATAATGCTAACCCTAAACCTTTCTTCTAAATTTAACCCCAAATCTAACTTTAAGTCTAAAACTAACCGTAATTCTAACTTTAACCCTAACATTAACCAGATCCCTGATCCTAACCCTAACTCTAAAACTAATGTTAACTTTAATCTTAATCCTAATTCTGACACTAACCTTAACCTTGACCCTAAATCTAACACTAAATCTTATCTTAACCATAAACCAAACCCTAAACTAAACCTAACACTAATCCTAACCCTAACTATAAACATATAACTAAAATAAAACTTAACTGAACCCTAATGGAAACCGTAACCCTAACTGACTTCTAACCCTAACCCTAACCTTAATCATAACACTCACTATAATCCTTAATCCTAACAGTAAACCTAAGCCTAACACTAACCCAAACCCTGAACCGAACCCTAAAACTAAAGCTAATTCTAACCCTAATTCTAACTCTAATCATAAATATTACATTAAAATTAACTGTAACATTAACTCATTGCACTAACCTAAACCCTAAACCTAAAGTTAATCTTAACACTAATATTAACTCTAATTCTAACCCTACCCCTAACCTAAATCTAACTATAACCCTAAACCTAACCTTAACTCTAACTCTAATCCTGATCTTAACCCGAAAACTAAAGCTAATGCTAACACTAACTCTAATCATAACCTTAAATTTTACACTGAGAATAAAGCTATCCCTAACACCTTACCCTAAATCTAATGTTAACGTAAAGCTAACCCTATCCTAACGCTACCCTTAACCTTAACCCTAAACTAAACCTAACACTAACCCTAACCCTAATGCTAACCTCTTATTCTAACCCTAACCCTTACTCTAAACCTAACCCTAAATTTTATCCCTAATCCTAACCGTAACCCTCACCCTAACTCTGATACTAACGCTAAAACTAAAGCTAATTCTAAACCTAATTCTAACTCTAACCTTAAGCCTTAACCTAACTCTAAACCTAACCCGAACCTAAACCTAACCATAACCCTAACCCCAATCATAAACCTAAACCTAAACTAAACCTGACCCAGACCCTAACGGTAACCCTAACCCTAACTAACACTAACCATAATTCTAACCCTAACCCTAACACTTTACCTTAACCGTAACCCTAATCCTAAACCTCACCACTAACCCTAACCCAACCCTGATTCTGACCATAAAACTAAACTTAATTCTAACCCTAATTCTAACCCTAACCCTAATTCTAGGCATGAACCTAAATTTAAGTCTAAAAATAACCATAATCTACCTTAACCCGAATATTAACGTAATTTTGATCCTAACCCTAAACCTAAAGATAATCGTAAACATAATTTTAACCCTAAATCTAAATTGTACACTAACAATAACACTAACCCTAACCTATAACCGTAATCCTAACTGTAACCATAAACCTACCCTAAACTAAACCTATCACGAAACCTAACGGTAATCCAAACAATAACCTAACCCTAACCCTAACACTAAACCCAACCCTGATTTTAATCATAAAACTATAGCTTGTCATAACCCAATTCTAACCTTAACATAAATTTTACACTAACAATAACCCTAACTATAACCCTAATTTTAACTCTAAAACTAACCTAACCCTATCAGTAACCCTAACATTAACCCTAACCAGGTCCTAACCCTAAAACAAAAGCTAATTCTAACTCGAAGTCTAAACCTACTCTAACAGTAACCCTAACCCTAACGTAAACCTAAACCTTACCGTAACCATAACCCTATCCATAAACCTACCACTAAACTAAACCTAACCGGAACACTAACGATAACCCTAACTCTAAAATAACTGTAATCAGAACCAGAACCCAAACACTCACCCTAACTCTAAAATCTTAACCTAATCCTAAGCCTAAACCTAATACTAACCCTAACCACTTACACTAACCCTAACCCTAACCTGAAATCCTAATCCTAACCCTAATCCTACCCCTACTCCAAATCACTAATTCTGAATAACCACTTACCCAAACCTAACCTTAACCCCTAACCCTAACTCTAACTCCTATCCTAACACTAACACTAAACCTAACCCCTTATTCGAACCCAAACCCTAAACCTAAAGCTAAGCCAAACCCTACACTAATCCTAACACTGACACTAATCTAACCTAACCCTAACCGTAACCCTAACCCTTCCCATAACCCTACCCGTAACATTAACCCTAACACTGATTCGAACACTAAAACTAAAGCTAAACCTAACCCTATTTGTAACCCTAAAACTAACACTCGCCCTAACACTTATCCTGCCCCAAAGCTAAAGCTAATCCTAACAGTAATTCTAAATTTAACCTTAAGTTTTACATCAATAACAAATCAAACCCTAACCACTTACCCTAAGCCTAACCCTAAACCTACACCTACACTAAACATAACCTGAACGCTAACGATAACCCTAACCCTAACTTACCCTAACCCTAACCCTAACCCCAAAACAAACTTAAACCTTGCCTAAACCTAGCCCCTTACTTTAAAAGTTACACTATCCCTAACACTAAACCCTAAACCAAATCTTAACCCTAACCAAAACCCTGATCCTAAACCTATAACTAAAACTAACCGTAATCTGAACACTAACCCTAAACCTAAGTTTTACACTAACAATAACCTTAAGTCTAACCTTTTACCCTAAACTTAAATTTAACTCTAAAACTAACCTGAGCATTAGCCTTAACCCTAATAAAAACCACAAATCTGATCCTAACCCTAAAACCAAAGGTAATCCTAACCCTAACCCTAACCAAAAAACTATAGATTATGGTAACACTAACCTAACGATAACGTTAACCCGAAAATTAATCCTAACACTAAAACTATAGCTAATACTAACACTAATTCTAAGATGAACACTAACACTAACCCAAGCCCTTATTTTACAATGACAGTAAAACTAAACCTGAACACTTAACGTAAACCTAACCCTATCACTAACTTTTACTATAAAATTAAACTTAACCCTAAACATACTGAAAACCTTAACTCTAACACTAACCCTAACTCTGATCCGAACACTAACTCTAAAGCCAATCCTAACCCGAATTCTAACCCTAACCCTAAATTTTAAAATAAGAATAACCCTAACATTAACCCCATACCATAACTCTAATATTAACCATAACTTTAACCCTAACCCTAACCCTAAAACTAATCCTAAATATAAACTTTTACCCTAGCCAAAACTCTAACCTTAATCCTAACCTAACTCTAACTCTAAACTTAATTTAACACTAATTCTAAGATGAACACTAACACTAACCCAAACCCTTATTTTACAATGACAGTAAAACTAACCTGAACACTTAACGTAAACCTAACCCTATCACTAACTTTGAACCTAACCCTAACCCTAACTCGAACCTAACTGCAAATCTATGCCTAACCCTAACCAAAAA
>NW_011889248.1:81737-82158 GCF_000151845.1 Pteropus vampyrus
GCTAAACCTAATCCTAATTCTACACCTAACCCTAAAACTAAACCAAACCCTAAAACTATCCATAACCCTATCCCTATCCCTAACCGTAACTTAACCATAACCCTAACCTTAACACTAATACTAACTCTAAATTTTTACCCTAACAATAACTCTAATCTTAACTCTAACCTAAACATAACCTAATCTATTACTAACCATAAATTTAACAACACCCTTAAACCTAATCCAAGCTAAACCTAACCTTAACCCTAACCATAAAGCAACTCCTAAACTACACTGTGCTTGAACCCTAACAGTAATACATTCCCTAATCCTAACCTTGAACCTAACCCTAACCCTAACTCAAACCTAACTGCAACTCTATGCCTAACCCTAACCAAAAAAATAATGCTAAACCTAATCCTAATTCTACACCTAACCC
>NW_011889248.1:83453-91154 GCF_000151845.1 Pteropus vampyrus
TAACCCTAACCCTAACTCAAACCTAACTGCAACTCTATGCCTAACCCTAACCAAAAAAATAATGCTAAACCTAATCCTAATTCTACACCTAACCCCAAAACTAAACCGAACCCTAAAACTATCCATAACCCTATCCCTATCCCTAACCGTAACTTAACCATAACCCTAACCTTTACACTAATACTAACTCTAAATTTTTACCCTAACCATAACCCTAATCTTAACTCTAACCTAAACATAACCTAATCTATTACTAACCATAATCCTAACGCTAACACTAATCCATACTCTAACATCTTACCCTAACCCTAACCCTAAACATATCTGTAATACTAACCCAATACATAGCGCTAAGTTTTACACTAACAATAACCCTAAACTTAACCTCTGATACTAAATCTAACCTTAACCCAAATTTAGCTCTAAAACTAACTCTAAACCTAACCCTAACCCTTCCCCTATTCCTAATCCTAAACTCAACCTAACCCTCACCATTACCCTAAACTAATCCTAGCCCTAATCCTATCTCTAACGTTAATCCTAACTCTTACCTCTTACCATAAACCTCACCCCAAAAATATCTGTAAATCTAACCCAAACCATAATGGTAAAACTAACCGTAAACCTATCCTTAAACCTAACCCTAACCCTAACCTTAACTAAATGCTAAAACTCACTCTAATCCTAACCCTAATCCTAAATCTAACCCAAACCTTAAACGTGACCATAACACTAACACTAATCTTGATCATAACCCTAAATCTAAAGCTAATCCTAAACCTAAATCTAACCCTAACCATACATTTTAAACTAAGAATAACCCTAACCTAATCATATTCACTAAACCTAACCCTAAACCTAAGTCTTATCTTAACCCTAACAATAAGCCTAACCCTAACCTTAACCTTAAGTCTAACCTAAACCTAACCGTAACACTTAGCCTAACCTAACCCTAAACCTAACCCTAAATATAACCCTAAAGCAAATCCTAACCTTAATCCTAACCCTAACACTAACCCTAACCATTATCCCATACTCTAATCCTAAACCTAAACCTAACGCTAACCTTAATCCCAACAGTAATCCTAACTCTAACCCTGACACTAACCCTAACCCTAAACCTACACCCTAACCCTAAAACTAACCCTAACCCTGACCCTGACCCTAACCCTAAAATTAACCCTAATCATAACCGTAAACTAATCCTAAACCTAATACTAATTTTACCTCACACCACTTACTCTAACCCTAACCCAAAACGTAACACTAACCTAAGCCTAAAACCAACTCTAACCCTAAACCCTAAACCTAAATCTAGCCCTAACCCTAAACCTATCTCTAACTCTAAATTTTACACTAACAATAACTCTAAACTTAGCTCCTGACCCTAAATCTAACCCTAACCCTAAATTAAATATAAAACTAATACTACCCCTAACCCTAACACTAACACTAACACTATCCTTAACATAACAGTAACCCTACCCATAACCCTAACCTTAACACTAACCTAAACCGAACCCTAATCCTAACCCTAAACTAATCTTATCCCTAATGCTAACTCTAACACTAATTCTATATCTAACCTCTTACCCCAACCTAACCATAAACAAAACCAAGACCCTAACTCAAAACAAAATGATAAACCTAACCACAAACCTAACCCTAACCCTAAACCTAACTCTAAACTTAAACCTAATGTAAACCTAACCCTAAACCTGAACCTAATTTAACCCTAACCCTAACATATCCCTAACCTAACCCTAATCCCATACCTTAACACTAACCCTAAACCTAATGCTAATCTTAACCCTAACCTTAACACTAACCCTAACCCTAAACCTACACCCTAACCCTAAAACTAACCCTAACCCTGACCCTGACCCTAACCATTACACTAACACTAACACTAAACCTAACCCTAAGCCTAAACCCTAATCAAACGTAATCATCACCCTAGCCTTATCCCTAACCCTAAAAGTAAGCCTAACCATAACCCTAACCTTCAACCTAACCCTAATCATAAAGCTAAACCATAAACCTAACCATAATTCTAACCCTAACCCTTACCTAAACGTAACCCTAAACCTAAAACTAAATTAATCCTAACACTAAATCGAACCCCATCCTCTTACCCTAACCATAACCCTAAACATAAATGTAACCCTAACACAAACCATAATGCTAACCCTAACCCTAACACTAACACTAACTTAACCCTAACCTTAACGCTAATCCTAACACTAATCATAGCTCTAAACTCATAAAATAATTTTAACCTTAACACTAACGTAAATCTAACCCTAACCCTAACCCTAAACTAATCCTAACCCTAACACTAATTCTAACTATACGCCCATACTCTAATCCTAAACCTAAACCTAACGCTAACCTTAATCCCAACACTAACCCTAAATATAACCCTAAAGCAAATCCTAACCTTAATCCTAACCCTAACACTAACCCTAACCATTATCCCATACTCTAATCCTAAACCTAAACCTAACGCTAACCTTAATCCCAACAGTAATCCTAACTCTAACCCTGACACTAACCCTAACCCTAAACCTACACCCTAACCCTAAAACTAACCCTAACCCTGACCCTGACCCTAACCCTAAAATTAACCCTAATCATAACCGTAAACTAATCCTAAACCTAATACTAATTTTACCTCACACCACTTACTCTAACCCTAACCCAAAACGTAACACTAACCTAAGCCTAAAACCAACTCTAACCCTAAACCCTAAACCTAAATCTAGCCCTAACCCTAAACCTATCTCTAACTCTAAATTTTACACTAACAATAACTCTAAACTTAGCTCCTGACCCTAAATCTAACCCTAACCCTAAATTAAATATAAAACTAATACTACCCCTAACCCTAACACTAACACTAACACTATCCTTAACATAACAGTAACCCTACCCATAACCCTAACCTTAACACTAACCTAAACCGAACCCTAATCCTAACCCTAAACTAATCTTATCCCTAATGCTAACTCTAACACTAATTCTATATCTAACCTCTTACCCCAACCTAACCATAAACAAAACCAAGACCCTAACTCAAAACAAAATGATAAACCTAACCACAAACCTAACCCTAACCCTAAACCTAACTCTAAACTTAAACCTAATGTAAACCTAACCCTAAACCTGAACCTAATTTAACCCTAACCCTAACATATCCCTAACCTAACCCTAATCCCATACCTTAACACTAACCCTAAACCTAATGCTAATCTTAACCCTAACCTTAACACTAACCCTAACCCTAAACCTACACCCTAACCCTAAAACTAACCCTAACCCTGACCCTGACCCTAACCATTACACTAACACTAACACTAAACCTAACCCTAAGCCTAAACCCTAATCAAACGTAATCATCACCCTAGCCTTATCCCTAACCCTAAAAGTAAGCCTAACCATAACCCTAACCTTCAACCTAACCCTAATCATAAAGCTAAACCATAAACCTAACCATAATTCTAACCCTAACCCTTACCTAAACGTAACCCTAAACCTAAAACTAAATTAATCCTAACACTAAATCGAACCCCATCCTCTTACCCTAACCATAACCCTAAACATAAATGTAACCCTAACACAAACCATAATGCTAACCCTAACCCTAACACTAACACTAACTTAACCCTAACCTTAACGCTAATCCTAACACTAATCATAGCTCTAAACTCATAAAATAATTTTAACCTTAACACTAACGTAAATCTAACCCTAACCCTAACCCTAAACTAATCCTAACCCTAACACTAATTCTAACTATACGTTCCTACCCTAACCCTAACCTTAAACATAACTTTGTCCCTATCCCAAACCATAATGCTCAAACTAACCCTAAACCTAAGCCTGATCCTAAAATTTACACTTACAATATCCCTAACTATAACCCTTGACCAAAAACCTAACCCTAACCCTAATTTAACTCTAAAACTAAATCTAACCCTAACACTAACCCAACCCAGATCCTAAATCTAATCCTAAAGCTAACCCCAAATCTAAAGCTAATTCTATACCTAATTTTAACCCTAACCCGAAATTTTACACTCAGATAGCCCGAACTATAACTTCATACCCTAACGCTCACTCTAAGCCTAATACTAACTTTAACCCTAACAGTAACCCTAACACTAACCCTAACATTGACCTAATCTGAAACCTAACGCGAACCCTGACACTTCCACTAACTCTAACCCCATATCATAACCCCAACCCTAACCCTAACTCTAATCCTAAGGCAAACACCAAACCGAACCCTAAACACTAAACCTAACCCTGACCCTAAACCTAGCCCTGAAAATAACCCTAAACCTAACCCTCACACTAACCCTAACCTTAATGTAACCCTAAACCTAACCCTGACCCAAACACTAATTCTAATTCTAAACTATTACATTAACCCTAACCATAACTTTAACCTTACAGTAACCCTAACACTAACCCTAACCCGAACCCTATTTCTAAATCCTAATCCTAATCCTAACCCTAACCCTAACAGGAACTTTAATGTAATCCCAAACCTAACCGTAACAGTAATACTAAAACTAACTCTAACCTCTTACCCTAAATCTAACCCTAAATTTTACACTAACAATAACCCTAATCTTAAACCCTGACCCCAAACCTAACACTAGCCCTAATTTAACTCTAAAAATAACTCTACACCTAACCTTATCCCTAAATCTAAACCAAATTTTAAACGTAACCCTAACACTAACCTTAACTGAGATCATAACCCTAAATCTAAAGCTAATCATAAAAATAATTCTAAACCTAATCTGAAATTTTACATTATGAATAACCTTAACACTAAACCCATACCCTAAAACTAACCCTGAACCTAACGCAAACTTAATCCTATACAATAACCCTATACCTGACCCTAACCGTAAAACAAACCCTAACCCTAACCCTAACAATAACCCTACTCCTAAATTTACACTAAGAATAACACGAACACTAAACCCTTACCCTAACCCTAACCCTAACCTAATGTTAACCTTAACACTAACAGTAAACCTAAGCCTAAAACTAACTCTAACCATAAAACTAACCCTAAGCCCTATCTCTAACCCTAACCCTAAAACCTAATTCTAACTCTAATCCTTAACCTAACCATAACTCTAACCTTAACGTAATCCTAACGCTAACACTAACCCAAACACTAACCTAAATCAAAAGTCTTATTCTAAACCTAACTCTAAACTTAACCATTACAGTAAACCTAACCCTAACTGTAACCCTAATGCTAAACTTTATCTTAAAAGAAAACCCTAACTCTAACCCTAACCCTAACCCAAACCTAAAGTAACCATAACTCTAATGTGAATGCTAACACTAAAACTAACTCTAAACTCTTACCCTAACCCTAACGCTAACTCTAACTGAACCCTTAAATGTAACTCTGACAACAAACTTAACCCAGATCATAACCTCAAATCTAAAGCTAATCCTAATCCTAATTCTAAACCTAACCCAAAATTTACAGTAAGAATAACCCGAAGCCTAAACCCATACACTAATCCTAACCCTAAACATAAACACTAACCCTAACCCTAATCTTAACATAACCCTAAAGCAAACCCTTACCCTAACACTCATTCTAACTCTAAACTCTTAAACTAACCCTAAACTTAACCTTAAGCCTAAGAGTAACCCTAAACGTAACCCTAACCCTTAGCCTACATTAAGGTAACCATAAATCGAACCCTAACCCTAACACTAATCCTAACTCTAAACTCTTACCCTAAACCTATCCCTAAACTGAACCCTAAATTAAACTTAACCGTAACCGTAACCCTAAACTAATTCTAATCCTAATTCTAACACTAACACTAACACTAATCCTAACTCTACCCTCATACCATAATCCTAATCCTAAAAATAACTGTAACCCTAACATAAACCATAATGCTAAAGGAAACCCTAACCCTAACCCTAACTCTACCCTAATCCCAACACCCACTCTAACCCTAAACTTTACACCTAACCGTAACCCTACCACTAACCCTAAATTTTACACTAACAATAATCCTAAATTTAAAGCTTGACAATAAACCTAATGCTAACACTAATTTAATTCCAATACTAATGCTAACGGTAAACAAAACCCTAAATCTAATTGAAACCTTAAAGGTAACCTTAACGGTACCCAAACCCAGATCCTAACCATAAATCTAAAGGTAATCCTCACCGTAATTCTAAACTTAACCCTAAACTCACACTAAGAATAACCCGAACACTAAACCCATACCCTATCTCTAAGCCTAAATCTAAACCCTAACCGTAACACTAACCATAAACCCTAACCCAATCCTAACCATTATCTTAACCTAACCCTAACCCTAACCCTAATCCTAACATTAAACCTAACCTTAACGTAACTCTAACGCTAATCCTAACAGTAACCTTAACGTAATCCTAACCCTAACACTAACCCTAGCACTCATCCTAACTCTAAACTCTTAAACAAGCCCTACCCCTAACCTTAAACCTATCAGTGACTCTAAACTTAACCCTAACCCTAACTCTAATCCCTAAACCATAAACCTAAACCTCACCAAAAACCATAACACTAACCATAACCCTTACTCTAAAATAACCCTAACCCTAACCCTAAAGTCACCCTAATCCTAACTCTAACTTTAACGTAAACCTAACACTTAAACTAACCCTAACACTCATCCTAACTCTAAACTCTTTAACCCTAACCCTAAACTTAACCATTACAGTAACCCTAACTCTAACTCTAACCCTAACCCTAACCCTGACCCTAATCCTAACTTTAGCCCGAAGCCTAAACATAACCCTAATCCCTAACCCTAACCCTAATACTAATCTTAACTCTAAACTCTTACTATAACCCTACCCTAACCAGGTCCTAACCCTAAAACTAAAGCTAATCCTCACCCTAATTCTAACTGTAACCCTAAAACTAACCCTAACTCTAAATTCCACACTATCAACAATGCAAAACCTAACCCCTTACACTAACTCTAACATCTTACGCTAACCCTAACCCTAAATCTAAAGCTAACCCTAACTCTAAAACTAACAATATCCCAATCAGTAACTTTAACCTAAACCTAACCCTAACCCTAACTATAAACTTAACCATAAGCTAAACCTAACCTATACTTAACTGTAACCCTAAACCTAACCTAACCCTATGCCTAACGCTAACCCTAACACAAATTCTAAATCTAATTTGTTAATCTCACTCTAAATCTAACCCTAACACTAAACCTAAACCTAATCCAAACCCTAACCTTAACTCTTACCTAAAACTAAAGATAATCCTAACCCTAAATATAACCGTAACACTAGCAGTAAAACTATCTCTAAATTTTACATTAATAATAACCCCAAACTTACCCTTATCCTAAACATAATCATAACGATAACTTTAACTGTAAAACTAACCCTACACCAAATCTAAAGCTAACCCTAACCCTAAAAGTAACCCTAATTCTAACACTAACGTTACCCCTCACCCTAATCCTAACCCTAACACAAACCATAAATTTCCTGATCCTACCTCTAAAAATAATTCTAACATTAACCCTAAGCCTAATCCTAACCCTAAATTTAACTCTAAAACTAACCCGAACATTAACCCTAACCATAAGACTAACCCTAACTCAAATTTTATACTAACAATAACCCAAA
>NW_011889248.1:92339-93757 GCF_000151845.1 Pteropus vampyrus
TTACCCCTCACCCTAATCCTAACCCTAACGCAAACCCTAAATTTCCTGATCCTACTTCTAAAAATAATGCTAACATTAACCCTAACCCTAATCCTAACCCTAAATTTAACTCTAAAAGTAACCCTAACATTAACCCTAACAATAAGACTAACCCTAACTCAAATTTTATACTAACAATAACCCAAACCTAACCCCTTACGCTAAACCTAATCCTAAGCATAACTTTAACTGTAAAACTAACCGTAATCCTAACCATAACACTAAACCTAAAGCTAACCCTAACCCTAGTAGCCCTAAACTTAACCCATAACTTACCCCTAACCATAATCTTAACCCTAACTCTAACCCCTAAACTAAAGCCTAAACCTAACCGTAACCCATACCTTAACCCTAACCTTACCCCTAACACTAAACCCTAATCGTAAAGTAAACCTAACCCTAACCCTGATCCTAACCCTAAAAATAAAGCAAACTCAAATCCTAACACTAATCCTAACACTAAAATTTGCACTAACAATAACCGTGACCCTAACCTCTTAGGCTAAAACAAATCCTAGCCATAAATTTAATATAAAACAAATCATAACCTTAACGTTAACTCTAACATTACCACTAATCCTAACATATAGCTAACCCTAACCCTAACACTAACCCTAACCCTATCATAAACCTAAACCTAACCCTAACTGTAAAGAGAAACTTACCTTTAACCTAAACCTAAACAGAACCCTGACAGTAACCCTAAACCTAAACATAATTTTACACTAACAATAACCCTAACCCTAACACCATATCCTAAAACTAACCCTAAATCTAAAGTTAAGTCTAAAACAAACCCTAACCCTAACCCTAAAATTAACCTGAAGCCTGAACCTAACCGTAAAAATCAAGTTAATGCTAAACATAATTCAAAACGTAACCCTAACACTAACCTTAACCCTGATCCTAACCTTAACACTAAAGCTTATCCTAACCCTCATTCTAAACCTAACCCTAAATTTTATACTAACGATAACTCTAAAACTAACAGCATACCCTAACCTTAATCCTAAAGTAAAGCTAACTCTAACCCTAACACTAACCCTAAACCTAACGCTAACCGTGACCTAACACTAATCCTAACCCTAACCGTAAACCTAATCCGAACCCTAACGATAAACCTAACCCTAACTGAACCTAAATGCTAAGTCTCACCCTAACATTAAAAATAACTTTAATCTCTTACCCTAATCCTAACCCTAACCCTGACTCAACCCTAAAACTAAAGATATCATAACCTTAATTCTAACCTTAACTGTAGCACTAACCATAACCCTGATTCTAATCTGAAAAACTAAAGCTAATCGTAAGCCTAATTCTAACCCTAACCGTAAAATTTACACTAACAATAAACCTAACTCTAAACCCATACCCTTACC
>NW_011889248.1:93973-96005 GCF_000151845.1 Pteropus vampyrus
ACCCTAACCATAACTTAACCCTAACTTTAAGTCTAACATTAACCATAACTCTAAATCTTACGTTAAATCTAACCATAACCATAAACCTAATCGTAGACCTGAAGCTAACTCGAACCCTAACACTATTCCTAACACTAACCCTAACCTTAACAAAAGCCTAAACCTAACTTTAACCCTAATCATCATCTAAACCCTAAAACTAAAGCTAATCATATCCCTAATTCTAACCCAAACTCTAAAACTAACCTTAACCCTAAATTTTACACTAAAAATAATCCTAACCCTAATGCCTTACTCTTAACCTAAATCTAACCCTAACTTTAATTCTAAAACTTACCCTAACCAAAACCTTAACCCTAACATTAACCCTAACCCTGATCCTAACCCTAAAACTAAAGCTAATTCTAACCCTAATTCTAACCCTAACCCTAAATTTTACACTATCAATAACACTAACCCTAACCCCTTACTCTAACCCTAACCCTAAACTAGAGCTAACCCTAATACTAACCCTATCCCTAAGCATAACCCTAACCTAAACCTAACCCAAACCCTAACCCTATACCTACACCTAATACTAACCCCTTATTGTAACCATAACCCTAACCCTAATCTTAACAATAACCCTGATCCTAATACTAAAACTACAGATAAAACTATATGTAACAATAACCCTAACCCTAATTCTAACTCTAATCTAAAACTAAACATAAACCTAACACTACCATAAACCTAACCCGAAGGTAAACCTAACCTGGCCCCAACTCTAACCCTAATCGTAAACCGAACCCTAACCCTAACCAAAACATAACCCTAACGCTAACATTAATTCTAACTCTAACCTCTTACCCTAAACCTATCCCTAACCATATACCTATCCCTAACCCTAGACTTAACCCCAAACCTAAGCCCAACCCTAACCCTAACACTAAACTGAAGCCCTTATTCTAACACTAACACTAAACACAACCCTAAGCCTAACACTAACGATAACCATAAACACTAACCCCAATCAAACATTAAACCAAACCCTATCACTAACAGAAACCTAGCCCTAGCACTAACACTAAACCTAACCCTACCCTAACTCCAATCCTAACCCTAAACCTAACCCTAAATTGTACACAAAAAACCATAACCCCCACCCCTTACCCTAAACGTAACCTTAACCCTTACTTTAACTCTAAAACTAAACCTAACCCTATCCCGATCCTTAACCCTAAACCTAACCCTAAACCTATCCCTAACTTTAACACTAAAACTAATCCTAACACAAAGGTTAACACTAACATTAACCCTACTCCTGATCCTAACCCTTAAACTAAAGCTAACCTAACGCTAATTCTAACTATGACCCTAAATTTTACACTAACAATATAACTAACCCTAACCCCATACCGTAATCCTAAACCTAAACGATAGCTAAAACTAACCCTAAAATTAACCCTATCTCTAAGCATAACCCTAACCTACACAAACTCTAAAACTAACTATAACCTTAAACCTACCCCTAAATTGAACCTAGCTCGAACACCAACTCTAACCCTAACACTAACCTAACCAAAATTCTAACCCTAATTCCTAAACTGAACCTTAACTCTAATCCTAATCCTTACCCTAATCCAAAACTAAAACCCTAACCATAACCGTAACCCAATGCTAACCCTGATCCTAAATGTAAAACTAAAGCTAATCCTAACCCTAATTCTAACCATAACCCTAACACTAATCCTAACATTAAATTTTAATCTAATAACTCTAAACCTAACTCCTTATCATAAATTTAATACTAAATCTAACTTTAATTCTAAAACTAACCCTAACTCTAACCATAACCTTAACATTAACCTGAACGCTGATCCTAACACTAAAACCGAAGCTAATGATAACCTAAATTTTAAATTTAACCCAAACACTAACCCTAATCCTGATACTAACCCTAACAGTAAAGCTTATCCTAACTCTAACACTAATGCTAACCTTAACCCTAACCCTAACCTAAACCTCACCCTAATCCTAAACCTAATGATAA
>NW_011889248.1:96055-100560 GCF_000151845.1 Pteropus vampyrus
TAACCCTAACACTAACCTAACCAAAATTCTAACCCTAATTCCTAAACTGAACCTTAACTCTAATCCTAATCCTTACCCTAATCCAAAACTAAAACCCTAACCATAACCGTAACCCAATGCTAACCCTGATCCTAAATGTAAAACTAAAGCTAATCCTAACCCTAATTCTAACCATAACCCTAACACTAATCCTAACATTAAATTTTAATCTAATGACCCTAAACCTAACTCCTTATCATAAATTTAATACTAAATCTAACTTTAATTCTAAAACTAACCCTAACTCTAACCATAACCTTAACATTAACCTGAACACTGATCCTAACACTAAAACCGAAGCTAATGATAACCTAAATTTTAAATTTAACCCAAACACTAACCCTAATCCTGATACTAACCCTAACAGTAAAGCTTATCCTAACTCTAACACTAATGCTAACCTTAACCCTAACCCTAACCTAAACCTCACCCTAATCCTAAACCTAATGATAATCTTACCTGAACCCTAACGGTAACTCTAACTCTAACCTAATCCTAACCCTAACATTAACCATAAATCTGAACCTACTATAAAACTAAAGCTAATCGTAACCGTAATTCTAAAAATATGCTTAAACTTTACTCCAACAATAAACCTAACCCTAACCCCTTAGTGTAATACTAACCCTAAACGTATCCCTAAACTAAACATAACCCGAATCCTAACGATAATACTAACCCTAACCTATACTAATCTAACCCTAACCCTAACACTAATCCTAACTCTAACCTCTTACCCTATACCTAATCCTAAACCTAACCCTAAACTTAATCCCTAACTCTAACCAAAACCCTAAATCTAACCCAGATCCTATCCCTAAAACTAAAGCTAATACTAACCATAATTTAAGCCTGAACCTAACACTAAGCCTAACCATAAATTTTAAACAAACAATAACCTTAAACATAACCACTTACCTAAACCTAACCCAAAAATCTAACTTAAAGTCTAAATCTAACCCTCACCCTTAACGTAACATTAACCAGAACCCTGATGCTAACCCTAAAAATAAAGTTAATGCTAACCATAATTCTAAACATAACCTTAACAATAACCATAACCCTGATTCTAACGCTAAGAATAAAGCTTATTCTAACCGTAATTCTCACCCTAACCCTAAATTTTACACGAATAATAATTATAAACCTAACTCCTTACACTAACCCTGATCCTAACCTTAAAACTAGAACTAATAATAACTGTAATTCTAAACCTAACACTATCACTAACCCTAACAGTGACACTAACCAGAAAATCAAATCTAATTCTAAACCTAAATCTAAACCTAACCCTTAATATTACAGTACCAATAACCCTAAACGTAACCCCATACCCAAACCCTAACCCTAACCCTAATTTAACTCTAAAACTAACCCTAAACATAAACTTAACCCTAAGCATAACCCTAACTTAAACTTAACCCAAACCCTAACAGTAACCCTAACACTAACCTAACCATACCCCAAACCATAAACACTAACCCTAAACCTTACCCCTTATTGTAACCCTAACCCTAACCTTAACCCTGATCCTAATGCTAAAACTAAAGCTAATCCTAAATCTATCACTAATGCTACCCTAACCCTAACTCTAACCTCTTAACGCTAAACCTAACCCTAAACCAAAGGCCAACCCACAAGGGAACAATAATCCTAACGCTAATTTTAACTCTAACATAAACAAAACCCTAATACTAAGACTAATCATAAATCTAACACTAAGATAAACCAGACCTGACCCTAAATCTCACCCTGACACTAAAGCCAAACCTAAATCAAACCTAACCATAACACTAATCCCAACATTAACCCTAACTCTAAGGTCTTACCCTAAAACTAACTCTACCCCTATCACTAAAGCTAAACCTAACCCTTATCCTAACCCTAACCCTAAACCGAGAGCGAACTCTAAACCTAACCCTGTACCTTAACCCAAAACCAAACCCTAACCCTGATTCTAACCCTAAAAATAAAGCTAATCCTTACCCTAATTCTAAACTAACCCTAACCCTAACACTAACCCTAACCCTAAATTTTACACTAACAATAACCCTAACCCTAACACTTTAACTTAAATGTCAACCTAACCATAACTTTAACTCTAGAACTAATCCTAACCCTATACTTAACCCTAACATTAAACCTAATCCTGATCTGAACCCTAAAACTAAAGCTAATCCTAACACCAATTCTAACCAGAACCCTAAATTTATACTAACAATAACATGAAAACTAACTTCTTACTCTAACTCTAAACCTAAACTATAGCTAACCCTAACCCTAACATTAACCAGAACCTTTTTCCTAACCCAAAAAATCAAGTAATGCTAAACATAATTCTAAAGCTAACCCTAACACTAACATTAACCGTGATCCTAACCTAAAACTAATGATTATCCTAACCATAATTTTAAACCTAACTCTAAATTTGACACTAACAATATCATTAAAATTAACTGCTTACACGGACCCTAACCCAAAATCTAAAAATAACCATTAACATAACACTAACCCTAATTGTAACCTTAACCCTAACCCTAACCCTAACCCTAAACCTAATTCTAAACCTAAATCTAACCCTAACCCTAACACTAACCCTAACTGTAACCCTAACCTTAACTCTAACCCTAAACCTAACCTTGACCCTAACCCTGATCCTAACCCTTAAAATAAAGCTACTCCTAACCCTATTTCTAAGCATAACCCTAAAAATAACCCTAACCCTAAATTTTACACTAACAATAACCCTCACCATAACCTCTTACCCTGAACCTAACCCTAACCCTAACTTTAACTCTAACACTAACCCTAACTCTAACCTTAACCCTAACATTAACCCTAACACTGATCCTAAACCAAAAACTAAAGCTAATTCTAACCCTAATTCTAACACTAACCCTAACTCTAAATTTGACACTAACAATATCGTTAAAATTAACTGCTTACACTGACCCTAACCCAAAATTTTTCACTAACAATAATACTAACAATAACCCATAACCCTAACTGTAAACCTAAACTAACCCAAACCTTAAACCCAAACCCTGACGGTAACCCTAATCCTATTCCTGATCCTAATGCTAAAACTAAAGCTAATCCTAAACCTAAACCAGACCCTAAATCGAACTCTAACCTATTACGCTAACGCTAAATCTCAACCTAAAGCTAACCTTAACACTAACACTAACCCTAACTCTAACACTAACTCTAACCTAAATCTAACAATAACTCTAGCTCTAACGATAAACCTAACCCTCAGGAAAATGTAATCTAACTCTAACCCTAACTCTAAACCTAACCCTAATGCTAACCTAACCATAATTCTAACCCTAACATTAATCCTAACTCTTACATCTTACCCTGAACAAAACCCTAATCCTAACACTAACCCTAACCCTAAATTTTACACTAACAATAACACTAATCCTAGCTTTTTATCCTAACCCTAACCTTAAACTATAGCTAACCCTAACTAACACTAACCCTTTCCCTAAGCATATCCGTAACCTACACTAACCGGAAACCAAAACATTACCATAAATGAACACCTAAAGTAAACCTAACCCGAACCCTAACCCTAACCCTAACCCTAACCTAAACCTAACTTTAACTTAACCCTAAACCTAATGCTAACACTAATCCTAACTCTAAACTCTTACCCCTAACCTTAATCCTAAACATATCTGTAAACCTAACAGAAACCATAACGCTAAACCTAACCCTAACACTAATACTAACCCTAAAACTAACCGTAACCCTAAAGCCAAACCCTAACCCTAACCCAAACCTAACCTTTAATCTAACCTTAAAACTAAAGTTAATCCTAACCCTAAGCCTAACCTTATCTTTAACTCTAAAACAAACCCTAACCCTAATCGTATTCCTAACATTAATGCTAAAGCTGATACTAACCCTAAAACTAAACCTAATCCTAACTATAGATCTAACTCTAACCCAAATAATAAATCCAACACTAAATTATAAACTAACAATAACTCTAACCCGACACCCTTACCATATAGCTAATCCTAACCCAAACTTTCACTCTATAACAAATCCTAACACAATCTTTGCGCTAACATTAATCCTAACCCTGATCCTAACCCTAAAACTAAGATAATCCTAACGCTATCACTAACCATAACCCTGATCCTAACACTAAAACTAAAGCTAATCTTAACATTAATTCAGAACCTAACCCTAAATTTTACACTAATATTACGTCTAATCCTAACCCCTTAAACTAAACCTAAGCCTAAATCTAACGCTAAACCTAACCATCATCCTACCCTAATCCAATTTCTAACACTAATCCTAAGTCAAACCACTTCCCTAACCCTAACCCTAAGCATAACTCTAATAATTCTAACCCTAAGCATAACGCTAACTCTAATCCTAACCCTAACCCTAACCCTAACACTAACCCTAACTCAAAAGCCTAAACCTAAATCTAAACCTAACCTTAA
>NW_011889248.1:100865-109323 GCF_000151845.1 Pteropus vampyrus
GCTAGACTAAACCTTAACTGTAATTTAACTGTAAAAATACCTCTAACCCTAAACGTAAACCTAAATCAAACGCTAACATAAACGCTAACCATAACACTCACTCTAACCCTGATTCTAAGCCTAACCCTAAATTTTACACTAACAATAACCTTAGGTGTAACTCCTTACACTAACCCTAACCATAATCCTAATACTAACCAAAAACCTTACACTAACTCTAACCTTAACATTAACCTAAACGAAACTCTAACCATAACCCTAGCCCTAAACCCTAACCCTAAACCTGAACCTAAAACTAAAGATAATCCTAATATCAATTTTAACCGAACCCTAACCTAAACCTAACCCTGTTTCTAATATGAAAAATAAAGCTAATTTTAACCCTAATTCTCAAACTAAACCTAACACTAACCCTAATATTAACACCTTATTATAACAGTAAGCCTAAGACGAACACAAACCCTAACCTAAAACTAACACTAACCCTAACCCAACAATAAACCTAACTCTAACCCTAAACCTAATCCTAAAACTAACCCTAACACCTAACCTTAACACTAACGCTAACCCTGAAACTGATCCTAATGCTAAAACTAAAGCTAATCCTAACCATAATTCTAAACACAAATCTAACGCTAACCCTAGCCCTAACCCCTTACTATAACCCTAACCTAACACTAACACTAACCCTAACCTAAACCTAGCCTGAAACCGAACCTTAAACCTAACTAATCCCTAACCGAAACTAACCATAAACTAACTCTAACCCTAAACCTAACCATAATCTAACCCTAACCATAACCCTAACCGTAACACTAATCCTAACACCAACCTATTATCCTAACCCTAAAACTAATCCTACTCTAATTCTAACCTTAAACCTAAAACTATCCCTAACACTAAATTTTAAACAAACATTAACGCTAACCTTTCCCTCTTACACTTAAACTAATTCTAATCCTAACCTTAACTCTATAACGAAAACTAATCATGACATTAAATCTAACATTAATACTAAACCTGATCGTAACCCTAATATTAAAGCTAATCCTAATCCTAATTCTAACTCTAACCATAACACTAACTATAACCCTAAACCCTTATCTTAAACCTAACCCTAACTCTAACACTAAACCTAAATATAAACTCTAACTCTAACCCTAACTCTAACACTAAAACTAAAACTAACCTTAACCCCTTATCCTGATGCTGACCCTAACCCTATAGTAAATCTAAATATAACCTCTTACCCTAACTCTAACCCTAACTCTAACCATAACCTAAAACTAACCCTAACCCAAACTCTAACTTAACCATAACCCTAACTCTACTCTAACACTAATCCTAACTCTAAAATCTTACCCTAACTCTAATCCTAAAACTAACCCTACTCCTACCTCTAACTATAAACGGAATACTAACACTTCCACTAACCCTGATTCTATCACCAAAAGTAAAGCTAACTAACTGTAATTCTAAAAATAAACCTAACAATAACCCCAACACTAAATTTTAAACTAAAAATATCCCTAACCCTACCACTTAACCTAACCCTAACCCTAAACCCAATGCTAAATATAAACCCAACAGTACCCTTACCCTAACCGTACCGTAACCTAAACCTAAAACTAACCCTAACACTAACTTAACACAAACCGTAACACTAACCCTATCCCTGAACCTAACCCTAAAACTAAACTTAATCATAACACTAATTCTAACCCTAATCCTAAATTTTACACTAAAAATAACACAAAACCTAACCCTTACTCTAACCTTAAACCTAACCCTAAATCTAACCCAGACCTTAAAAGTAAAATTAACACTAAACCTCACCCAGATCCTTACCATAAATCTAGAGCTAATCCTAATCCTAAATCTAACCCTAACCCTAACACTAACCATGAACTTGATATTAACCCTAAAACTAAGGCTAATCCTAACTTTAATTCTAAACCTAACTAAATTTTACATGAAAAAAAAACCTAACCCTAACCACTTTACCTAAGTCTTACTGTAACCATGACCCTAACCCTAACTCTACCCTAATGCTAACCCTAAACTAATCCAAAACATAATCCCAAATCTAATCCAAAACTTAACACTAACTATAACCCTAAACCCTTATCTTAAACCTAACCCTAACTCTAACACTAAACCTAAATATAAACTCTAACTCTAACCCTAACTCTAACACTAAAACTAAAACTAACCTTAACCCCTTATCCTGATGCTGACCCTAACCCTATAGTAAATCTAAATATAACCTCTTACCCTAACTCTAACCCTAACTCTAACCATAACCTAAAACTAACCCTAACCCAAACTCTAACTTAACCATAACCCTAACTCTACTCTAACACTAATCCTAACTCTAAAATCTTACCCTAACTCTAATCCTAAAACTAACCCTACTCCTACCTCTAACTATAAACGGAATACTAACACTTCCACTAACCCTGATTCTATCACCAAAAGTAAAGCTAACTAACTGTAATTCTAAAAATAAACCTAACAATAACCCCAACACTAAATTTTAAACTAAAAATATCCCTAACCCTACCACTTAACCTAACCCTAACCCTAAACCCAATGCTAAATATAAACCCAACAGTACCCTTACCCTAACCGTACCGTAACCTAAACCTAAAACTAACCCTAACACTAACTTAACACAAACCGTAACACTAACCCTATCCCTGAACCTAACCCTAAAACTAAACTTAATCATAACACTAATTCTAACCCTAATCCTAAATTTTACACTAAAAATAACACAAAACCTAACCCTTACTCTAACCTTAAACCTAACCCTAAATCTAACCCAAACCTTAAAAGTAAAATTAACACTAAACCTCACCCAGATCCTTACCATAAATCTAGAGCTAATCCTAATCCTAAATCTAACCCTAACCCTAACACTAACCATGAACTTGATATTAACCCTAAAACTAAGGCTAATCCTAACTTTAATTCTAAACCTAACTAAATTTTACATGAAAAAAAAACCTAACCCTAACCACTTTACCTAAGTCTTACTGTAACCATGACCCTAACCCTAACTCTACCCTAATACTAACCCTAAACTAATCCAAAACATAATCCCAAATCTAATCCAAAACTTAAATGTAACCATAACACTCACCCTAACCAGATCCTAACCCTAAATCTAAAGCTAATCCCAATCCTAATTCTAAACCTAGCCCTAAATTTTACACTAAGAATAACCCTAAACCTAACCCTACACTAACACTAACCCTAAATCTAATGCTAACCTTAAACCTAACAGTAACCATAAACCTAACCCTAACCATAACCATAACCTAACACTAACCTTTATCCTAACATGACCCTGAACCTAAACCTAACCCTAAACCTAACACTAACCCTAAATCTAACCCTAAGATGTACACTAACAATAACCCTACACTTAATGCCTGACCCTAAACCTAACCCTAACTCTAATTTAACTCTAAAACTAACTCTAACGCTTACTCTAACCCTAAATTTAACCCGGACCTTAAAAGTAACCCTAACACTAACTGTACCTAGTTCTTAACACAAACTTTAAAGCTAATTCTAAACCAAACTCTAACACTAACCCTA
Source organism: Pteropus vampyrus (assembly GCF_000151845.1). Taxonomy (NCBI): domain Eukaryota; kingdom Metazoa; phylum Chordata; class Mammalia; order Chiroptera; family Pteropodidae; genus Pteropus; species Pteropus vampyrus. Next base: position 104,472 of record NW_011889248.1, read on the forward strand.
AATTTTACACAAAGAATAACAGTAACTCTAAGCCCATACCTTAATCCTAACCATGAAACTAATGCTAAACTGAACCCTAACAGTCACCCTAACTCTACCCTAACTCTAACCTAAACCTAAATCTAAAACTTACCCTAACCTAACCCCTAATCCTAACCCTAACCCTAATACTAATTCAAAATGTAATCTCTTACCATAACCTTAACCTTAACCCTAACCCTAACACAAACCTAAACTTAACCCTAACCTAAAACTAACCCTCACCATAAACATAACCTTAAACTAACTCTAACCCTATCCTTAACTCTAACACTAATACTAACTCAAACTTCTTCTCCTAAACATAATGCTAATGCTAACCCTAACCCTAACACTAACCCTAATCCTAAACCTATTCCTTAACCCTATCTCTCACTCTAATCCAGACCCTAACTCTAAAGCATAACCTTAACCCTAACACTACCACTAACCCTAAAACTAACCCTAAAGCTAAACCTAATCCTAACACTAATTCTAACTCTCACCCTAAAAATAATTATAACCCTAAATCTTAAGTTAACAATAACCCTTAACCTAACCCCTTACACTTACCCTATGCTAAACCTAATGATAAAGGTAACCCTAACACTAACCCTAACCCTAAACCTAACTCTAAGCAAACCCTAACCATAACCCTAAACCCTAAGATAAACATAAGCCTAACCCTAACCCTAACTCTACCCTAAACCTAAATCAAACCTATAACAAACCTCACCCTCACACTAACCCTAACCCTACCCTAACCCTAACTCTAACCCTAAACTTAACTCTAACCTAACAATAAACCTCACCTTCACCCTCACTCTCACCCTAACCCTAAACATAGCTCTAATTCATACGTTAAACTAATCCTAACACTGTCCCTAACCTAACAATAACTCTAACTATAACTCTAATTCTAACCTAACACTAAAACTAACCCTAAGCCCTTACTGTAACCCTGAACCTAACCCTAACATGAACCTTAACCCTAACCCTAATACTAAACCTAAAGTTAACTCTATACCCAACCGTATACCTTACCCGCAACACTAAACATAAACCCTGAACCAATCACTTACTCTAAATCTCACCATCACATTAACCCTAAAACTAACCCTAACCCAAAATGTAACCCTAACACTATCCTAAACATAAGCCTAATATAAACTTAATCATAAACTTCACACTCTCCCACACTCGAACCCTAACCCTAAAAATAACCTGAAGCTTAACTGTAACCTAACACTAAAGCTGACTCTAACCCTAATCCTAACCCAAGCGTTAACCCTAACCAAACCCTAACCCTAAAACTAACCCTAAATCCAAACCAAACCTAACCCTAACGCTGACACTAACTGCTAACCTAACCCTTTACACTAATCAGAATTGTAACACAACACTATACCTAACACTATAGCTAACACGAACATTAACCCTTACGTCAAACAAACACTCAGTTGAACCTCACCATCAATGTAACCCAAAACATTACAGTAAACCTAACCCAAAACTCAACCTTAACCTTAAAACTAACCTAACATAAACCCTAACCATAAAACCTAGATTTAACAACATTAACACTAACACGAAACCTAATCCTAACACTAACACTAACCTAACCCTATCCCTAAACCTAATCCTAATTCTAAACATAACCTAACTCTAATGCTACCCCTAACTAATTCTTAACCTAAACCTAAACCTAAACTAATTCTAACCCTAAACGAACACTAATCCTAACCCTAAACCTAACACATACCATAAACCTAACCCCTTACCATATCAATAAGTCTAACCTTAAACATCACCCTATCTCTAACACTAACCCTAACACTAACCCTAACATAACCCTATTCTCACCCTATCCTAACCCTAGTACTAACTCTAAACCTAATGCTAACCTTAATCCTAACCCTATATCCAACCCTAACCTAACCATATGTAAATCTTACCCTAAATAAATCTAACCGTAACCCTAAACTAAATCTAACCCTTCCCCTAATTGTAAACCTAATTTAAACTTAATCCTAACCTTACCACTAACCCTAAACCTAACATTAACCCTAAACCTAACCCTAACCTTAAACCTAAAACTAAACCGAAAGCTGAAGCGAACCTTATCCCTAAACCAATTCCTTACCTTAAACGTCACCCTCACACTTACGCTAACAGTAACCATAGCACTAACCTTATCCTAACCATAAACGTAGCTCTAACCCTAACTCTAAATAAAAGCTAATACAAACCCTATCACTAACCTCTATCCTAATCTGAACGAAACCCTATCGCTATCGATAACCCTAACACTAACCTAAAATTAACCCTAACCTGTAACCCTAACCTTAACCTAAACCTAACCGTAACCTTAACCCAAACTCTAAAGCTAACCGTTACCCTAACCATACACAAAACCTAAACCTAACCTAAACTTAAACGAAACCCTATACCAAACTCTAACCATAACTTTAACAGTAACGTAATCCATAGAAGTGAAAAATTGCAGATCGCACTTAGGGATATAGAAATCAGGCATTGAAATGCTAGTTTCCTTTGTATGTGCTGCATACTTACTACATATTTTACAGTATTTCTATCTCTTCTTAATGGCACACAGTGAACCGAATAATTAAATCATCATACCGCAATTAATTGCTGCAGTCTCATGTCTTTTCAGCACATACCCTCTCTTCCAAAACACGGAAGCCCGAACCCGCTTTGTACGAATTTCTGCAATGAAAACACCCTGGTTTCAAGGATTAATTTCACACTTTGTAGTTTGGGGAAGATTCTCACTTTGATTCAGGAAGTACAATTATCAAGACGCTTCTTCGAACAATACTGCAGCCCATTCAACATACCTGTATATCACTTAGCGGAAAGGATGAGTATGGAGCAGCGTTTCTAAATAGAAGCTCACAGAGTGGAGGCACGTCTTTCCAAGCCTTAGCCTCAAGTATTACACATCAGCGTGGTCAGATTTCTCAATTAAGTACATTAACCTGCTTGCCTTCATGCTTCAAAGCTGGTCAGTGTCCATGTAAAATCTTTGGGGACGGTTTCCATTTCCGCATTGAGTAGCAAACATATGATGTTCATATCCTGAACCACGCTCCTGAGCACACAGATTCCTAAAACATGCACCCCAGAAGGATTGCCCTTCAAATTACCCCTCGACACCACAGGCCTCGAACTGTGGCGTTCTGTTTTTTTGGCACAGAAGAAAGACTGTATATGAAAGCTCTAGGTGTGCCACTCTTCCCAACTACAAACAAGCTGCCACTGTATTACTACCTGCTCGTGCATTGTAGGCCAACACCAACGTCAAGAGCATAAAGGTCAAGAGAGTTTCCCACCAGCTCCTTGGAACTGAAAAGAGGATACCATAGGTATGTCACACCGAGAATGAGCATCCCTCACGGCACAAACAACGTTGCTAAGAACATGCTCAAAGCAAAAAATGTATTACCCGAATGACAATCAAGAACTGCTTTTCCTTTAAGTACATTGTGAGCATCCTGACTGACCTCAAAAAATACACAAGTAGGACCACCGAATCTTTGACTGAACCGCATGACAGAAAGCTGGCATTCAACAGAGAGATTCCTTGCCTGTGCTGCAGACCTTCTCTACAGTTGGTAGTATTTCTCTCTGTTCTTAAGGGCAACATGTGAACCGAGGTATCGAAACCCCCACCGTGACATATTGTCAATCGCTGGCGTCTAATGTGTTTCCCGCACATACGCTCACCTCTGAAAACAGATGCCTGAACCCGCTCCATACGAATTTCCACAATGAAAACTGCCAGGTTTCCAGCATTCATTCCACACTTAGTAGTTGTTGGAAGCTTCCGACATTGCTTCAGAAACTACGGTTTTGAAGTCGCTATTTAGAACAAGACTGTAGCCCAATCAAAATAATAAAGGTTGAGTATGGAACACGTTTCTAAACAGAAGCTTCTAGAGTGAAAGTGGTGCTTTTCAAAGCCTAAGCCTCAAACGTGATTCATCAGAGTGATCTAAACTCTGAAATAAGCATGTTTGGACGCGGCATACATACTCCAAATTTTGGTCCATGTCCTTCTCATCAACCCCAGGAGACTGTTTCATTTTCCACATGCAGTGGCAAAGATTTCGGACTCGTATATGGAACGAGGCTTCTGAGAACAGAGATTTCAAGCACATTCTCACCAGAGGGATTTCTCTTCCAATTCACCTTGGACACTGCCCGCCACATCTGATGTCTTTATTTTTTCCTGTGCAAAGATACACTGTATTGGAACCAGTTAGTCTGTCAGTAGTACAATCTATATAAAAGCTGCCACTCTATTATGAACTGCTCATACACTTTAGGCAGATGGCAAGCTCAAGAGCATGAATGGCAAAAATAAACCTTGCCCGAATCCTACAGTATCCCTAAACCTAACCCTTACTCTAAACCATTACTGTAACACTAAATGTAACACTAAACCTAAACCTGATCCTAACAGTAAAAGTAAAGCTAGTCCGAAACCTAATTCTAACCCTAATCCTAAATTTTACACTAACAATAACCCTAACCCTAAGACTTTACTGTAACACTAACCCTAAACTAAAGCTAACCCAAACCCTAATAATAACCTTAACCCTAAACCTTACCTTAACTCTGATATTTACCCTGAAACTAAAGCTAAACCTTGCACTAATTCTAACCCTAATCCTAACACTTGCCCTAAATATGAACCTACCCTAAAACTAAAGGTATTCCCAACCCTAATCCTAATCTAATTTTAATTATATTCCAACAATACATCTACCCCTATTCCAACCGTAACCCTAACCGTAAACCTTCCCCT
>NW_011889248.1:109373-112007 GCF_000151845.1 Pteropus vampyrus
CACACTTAGTAGTTGTTGGAAGCTTCCGACATTGCTTCAGAAACTACGGTTTTGAAGTCGCTATTTAGAACAAGACTGCAACCCAATCAAAATAATAAAGGTTGAGTATGGAACACGTTTCTAAACAGAAGCTTCTAGAGTGAAAGCGGCGCTTTTCAAAGCCTAAGCCTCAAACGTGATTCATCAGAGTGATCTAAACTCTGAAATAAGCATATTTGGACACAGCATACATACCCCAAATTTTGGTCCATGTCCTTCTCATCAACCCCAGGAGACGGTTTCATTTTCCACACGCAGTGGCAAAGATTTCGGACTCGTATATGGAACGAGGCTTCTGAGAACAGAGATTTCAAGCACATTCTCACCAGAGGGATTTCTCTTCCAATTCACCTTGGACACTGCCCGCCACATCTGATGTCTTTATTTTTTCCTGTGCAAAGATACACTGTATTGGAACCAGTTAGTCTGTCAGTAGTACAATCTATATAAAAGCTGCCACTCTATTACGAACTGCTCATACACTTTAGGCAGATGGCAAGCTCAAGAGCATGAATGGCAAAAATAAACCTTGCCCGAATCCTACAGTATCCCTAAACCTAACCCTTACTCTAAACCATTACTGTAACACTAAATGTAACACTAAACCTAAACCTGATCCTAACAGTAAAAGTAAAGCTAGTCCGAAACCTAATTCTAACCCTAATCCTAAATTTTACACTAACAATAACCCTAACCCTAAGACTTTACTGTAACACTAACCCTAAACTAAAGCTAACCCAAACCCTAATAATAACCTTAACCCTAAACCTTACCTTAACTCTGATATTTACCCTGAAACTAAAGCTAAACCTTGCACTAATTCTAACCCTAATCCTAACACTTGCCCTAAATATGAACCTACCCTAAAACTAAAGGTATTCCCAACCCTAATCCTAATCTAATTTTAATTATATTCCAACAATACATCTACCCCTATTCCAACCGTAACCCTAACCGTAAACCTTCCCCTAAATTAAATCTTAACCAAACTCGAACTATAATCCTACCCTAACCTACCGTAACCCTAACCCTAAAACTAACGCTAATCCTAACTTTAACCTCTTACTGTAACCATAATCCTCATCATAACCCTAACCATTAACCCTTATTCTAACGCTAACCTTAAACCTAACAATACCCTAAGCTTAATCCCTAATCATAACTGTAACGCAAACCCTAACCCTGATGCTACCCTAAAACTAAAGCTAATATTAACCGTAATTCTATCTCCGACCCTAACACTAACCCTAACCTTAAATTTTAAAGAAACAATAACCCTAACCCGAGCCCCTTATCCTAAACATAACCCTAAATCTAACTATAAGACTAAAATTAACCCTGACCGTAACCCTAACAAAACCCAAACTCTAATTCTATCGCTAAATAAAGGTAATGCTAACCATAATTCTAAAGCTGACCCTAATACTAACTCTAATCCTGATTCTAACCCTGAGAATAAAGCTTATTATAACCTTAAATTTAACACTAACGCTAAATTTTACAGTAACAATAAGGAGAACTCATATCCTTAACCTGTCATCCAAGCCTTAAAAACTAATAATAACCCTAATTCTACACCTAACCCTAACATTAACGCAAACCCTGATCTTAACCCATAAACAAAACTAAACCTATGTCTAAACCTAACCCAAATCCTAAATTTTACACTAACAATAATCCTAAATGTAACTCCTTACCTTAATCCTAAACCTAATGATAACCCTAACCCTAAAACTGACACTAACTGAAACCCTAACCCTAATCCTTACCCTAACCGAACCCTAATCCTATCCCTAACGCTACTCCCAACTCTAAACTAGTAACCTAACACTAACCCTAACTCTAACCCAAACTCAAACCTACTCCTAACCTAAATCTAACACTATACCTAAACCTAACACTAACCTAAATGTAAAAATATTTCTAAACATAACCCTAATCCTAACACTAACCTCTTACATTAACCCAAACACTAACACTAAATATAAACCTAAAGCCTAACCCTAACACTAATCTTACCCTAACCCTGATCCTAAACCGAAAGTAAACCTACTCGTAATCCTAATTCTAACCCTAACTCTAACAATACTCCTAACGTAAATTTTAAACTGCAAATAACAGTAAATCTAACCCTTTATCCTAAACATAACCGTAAACTTAATGCTAACCCTAACCCTAACGCTAACCCTAATCCTAACCATAACCCTAACCAAAACCTATTCCCAACTCTAACACTAATCCTATATCAAACTCTTACCCAAATCCTTACCGTAACACTAACCCTAAACTTAACCCTAACACTAGCACTAACCCTAAATCTAACCTTAACTCTCAACCTAACCCTAACCCTAAAACTTAATCTTAAACCTAACTCTAACCATAACACTAAGCACTAACCTTAACCCTAACCTTAATCCTTTACATTAAATCTAACTCTAACACTAACACTAACACTAAACCTAAACCTTAACCCGAATACTAACAATATTCCTGGTCCTATGCCAAAAATTAAATCTAATTCCAACCCTAAATATAACAGTAACCCTAAAACTAACACTAGCTCTAAATTTTACACTAAAAATAATTATAAACCTA
>NW_011889248.1:113382-113919 GCF_000151845.1 Pteropus vampyrus
TAATTATAAACCTAACTCCTTACATTAACCTTAACCGTAAACCTAAAGCTAACACTAACCCAAACTTAAAACCTAACCTTAACCCTAACCCTAACCCTATCTCTGATCTTAACGATAAAAGTAAAGCTAATCCTAACCCTAACCCTAACCATAACCCTAACACTAACCTAAATCTAACAATAACTCTAACCCTAATCATAAACCTAACTCTAAGCAAAACGTAACCTGATACTAACTCTAACTCTAAATCTAAATCTAACCCTAAGCTAACCTACCCATAACACTAACCCTAACATTAATCCTAACACTTACATATTACCCTGAACACAACCCTAACCCCAACACTAAACCTAACCCTAAATTTTATACTAACAATAACACTAACCCTATCTTCTTCCCCTAACCCTAACTCTAAACTATAGCTAACCCTAACAGTAACACTTTCCCCAACCATAACCCTAACCTTCTCTATCCCGAATCCTAAACATAACCATAAACCTACACTTAAAGTAAACCTAACCCGAACACAAACGGTAA
>NW_011889248.1:114799-115166 GCF_000151845.1 Pteropus vampyrus
CCTTAAACCTAACACTAAACATAAAGCTAACACTCACCCTAACTCTAACTCTATCCCTAACCAAAAAATAATCCTAAACCTATTCCTAAACCTAAAACTAGTCATAACTCTAACCTCTTACACTAAACCTCACCCTAAATATAAATTGAACCTTAAGCGAAACCATAACGCTAAACCTATCAGTAACCCTAAGCCTAACCCTAACACTAATCCAAATTGTAAACTATTACACTAACCCTAACACTAACATTAAAATTAAACTAAACCTAATTGTACCCGTAACCCTAAACTAATCCTAACCCTATTACTAAAACTAACACTAATCCTGACTCTAACCACTTATCCAATCCTAACCCTAAATATAAAT
>NW_011889248.1:116411-126637 GCF_000151845.1 Pteropus vampyrus
GCTAAACCTATCAGTAACCCTAAGCCTAACCCTAACACTAATCCAAATTGTAAACTATTACACTAACCCTAACACTAACATTAAAATTAAACTAAACCTAATTGTACCCGTAACCCTAAACTAATCCTAACCCTATTACTAAAACTAACACTAATCCTGACTCTAACCACTTATCCAATCCTAACCCTAAATATAAATATAACCCTAACCCAAACCAAAACGCTAAACCTAAACATAACCCTAACCCTAACCCTAATGGAAACCCTAACCCTAAAACTAAACATTAACCCGAACCCTAACCCTAAAGCTAACCATAACCCTAACCCCCACCCTAACCCCTAGCACTAATTGTAAACCTAACCGTAACCATAACCCTACCCAAATACAAACCCCAATCAAAAACTAACTCTAAACCTTCCATAAACTGACAACTAAACTAAACCTACTTGAACCCTAAAATGAATCCTATCCCTAACCGTAAACCTAAAACAGCGTAACCCTAAAACTAAAGCTAATCCTAATCCTAATTCTAACACTAACCCTAAACCTAATCCTAACCCTAACACTAACCGTAACTGTAACCCTAACCCTAACCCTAACCCTAACACTAATCCTAACTTTAAACTCTTACCCTAAGTGTAACCATAAACCCTAACCGTAACCACAACCCTAACCCCAACCCTAACACTAACCTAAACCAAACCATAATTCTAACCGTAAACAAAACCTTAATGATAACCCAAACCATAACGCTAAAACTAATCCTACCCTAAATCTAATCCTAACTGTAAACTCTTATCCGTCCCGAACCCAAATCTTAACCCGACCTAACCCTAACTCTAAACCTAACCCTAGACTAATCCTAACCCAAATACTAACTCTAACACTAATCCTAACTCTAACTCTTACCCTAACCCTAACCATAACATAACAGTAAAAGTACCCCAAATCATAGGCTAAACCTAACCATAACCCTAACCCTAACCCTAAGCAAAAGACTCACACTATCCCTAAACCCTAAACCTAACCCTAAACCTAAAGGTAACCCTAAATTTTACACTAGCAATATCCCTAACCTTAACCTCTGATCCTAAAACTAACCCTAACACTAATTTAACTCTAAAACTAACTCTAACCCTTACCTTAACTCTAAATCTAACCCAAACCTTTAACGAAACCATAACTAAACCTAACCTAGAATTAACCTTAATTCTAAAGCTAATCCTAACCCAAATACTAATTCTACCCTAAATTTTACACTAAGAATAACCTGAACTATAACCCCATACCCTAACCATAACCTTGAAACTAATGCTAAACGTAACCCTAACATTAAACCTAACCCTAAACGTAACTGTAACCCTAACATTAACCCCGTACCCTAATACTAACCCTAAACCTAATGCTAATTTTAACGCTAAAGTTAACCCTAACCATAAACCTAATCCTAACTCTAACCTTAACCTTCAACTCTGCCTAATCCTATCCCTAACCCTAAACTAATCTTAAACCTAATCCTATCCCTAACACTAATCCTAACTCTAACCTCTTACTCTAAACCCAACCCTAAATATAACTGTAACCCTAACGTAAACCATAGCGCTAAACCTAATCCTAACCCTAACCCATACCTAAGACTAACAACAACCCTAAACCATAACCCTATACCTGATTCTAACCCTGACTTTAAACTTAAGTTAACACTAACAATAACCCCAGCTTTAAACCCTGGTCCTAATCCTACCCTAACACTAACTAACTCTAAACCTAACTCTAACTCTATCCCAACCCCTACTTTTAACCAAACCTTAAACGTAAACCTAACCTTAACCCGAACCCTAACCCTAATCCGAACCCTTACCCTAACCCTAACACTAATCTAAACCGAACACTAAACCTAACCCTAAATTATTCCTATCCCTAATTGTAACCCTAACTCAAATGCTAAATCTAAACTTTACACTAACCCTAACCCAAAACATAACTGTAATCCTAACCCAAACAATAATGTTAAACCTAACCCTAACCCTTCCCCTAACTTTAACCCTAACTTTAACACTAAGGTAATCCTAACCCTAACCCTAACCCTAAACACAATTGTAAACCTAACCCAAACCATAACGCTAACCCTAACCCTAACACTAACCCTAACCCTAAGCCTAACACCGACCCTAACCCTAAACACTAAACCTAACACTGACCCTAAACCTAAACCTAACACTACCCCTAAAACTAACCCTAACCCTAACCCTAACCTTAATGTAACCCAAACCCTAACACTGAATCAAATACCAATCCTAACTCTAAACTCTTACAATAACCCTAACCCTAAAACTAATCTTAACGTAAACCTAACTCTAACCCTAACTCTAACACTAAAACTAACTCTAACTTACTCTATACCTAACCCTAAATGTTATAGTAAAAATAACCCTAAACTTAAACTATGACCCCAAACATAACCCTAACCCTAATTTAACTATAAACTATCTCTAAACCTAATCCTAACACTAAATTTAATGCAACTTTTAAACATAACCCTAACCCTAACGCTAACCGAGAACATAACCCTATCTAAAGCTAATCTTAAAACAAATTCTAACCGTAACCCTTAATTTCACACTAAGATTAACCTTAATCCAAACCTCATATCATAAACTTAACCCTAAACCTAACGCTAATCTTAACCCTATCAGTAACTGTATTTCTAAGCCTAACCATAACACAAACACTAAAACAAACAATAACACTAACACTACCCATAAATTTACACTAAGAATACCATGAACACTAAACCCATACCCAAAACCTAATTTTAACCTAATGCTAACCTTAATACTAACAGTGACACTCCCTAAACATAACCCTAACACTAACCCAAAACCCTAACCCTAAACACTAACCATAAACCTAATCCTTACCCTAACCTAACCCTAAACCTAACCCTAACCCTAACCCTAACCTTAACGTAACCCTATACCTAACACTAACCCTAACACTCATCCTAACTCTAAACTCTAACTAACCCTAACCATAACCTTAACCCTTAAGTAAACCCTAACCCTAATCCTGATCCTAAACTTAACACTAACCCTGACCCTAAAACTTAACTCTAATACTAATTCTAAACCTAACCCTAGACCTAACCTTAACGTAACACTAACGCCAACACTTAAACTAACTATAACCTATTACCCTAAACCTAACCCTAAATTTTGTACTAATAACCCTAACCTTAAACCCTGACCCCAAAACTATCGCTATTCCTATTTAACTCTAAAAATAACTCTACTCCTAACAACAACCTTAAATCTAATTAAAATTTTAAATGTAACCCTAACACTAACCCTAACCCAGATAACAACCTTAAATCTAAAGCTAATCCTAAACCTAATTCTAAACCTAACCCTAATATTTACACTAAGAATAACCCATACCGTAACCCCATACCCTAACCCTAAACTTAAACCTAATGCTAATCTTACCCCTAACAGTAACCCTAAACCTAAGCCAAACTCTAACCCTAATGCTAACCGTAAACCTAACCTCAAACCATAAGCCTAACAGTAACAGTAACAATAACCCTAACCTTAATTGAATGCTAACCCTAACCCTAAAGCTAACACTAAAACTAACTGTAACCTCTAACCCTAAATATTACACTAACAATAACCCTAACCTTAACACCTGACCTTAATCCTGACCCTAACCCTAATTTATCTCTAAAACTAACTCTAACCCTAACCTTAACCCTAAATCTAATGGAAACCTTATACATAACCCTACAATAACCCTAACCCAGAAGCTAATACTAAATCTAAAGCTAATCCTAACCCTAACTCTAACCCTAACCATGAATTTACACTAAGAATAAGCCAAACTTTAAACCCAAACCCTAAATCTAAACCTAAACCTAATGCTAACCTTAACCCTAACCCTAACCCTAAACTAAACTTATCCTAACTCTATTTCTAACTCTTACCCTAAATTTTAAATGAACAATAACCCTAACCCTAACTATAACGCTAACACTAACCCTAACCATAACAGTACTACTAACCTAAACCTAACCCTTACCCTAAACCTGACTATAAATCTGCTGATAACGTAACACTAACCTGAAAACTAACACTAATATAAATGTTATGTCTCATCTCTTACCCTAAACCTAACAGCAACCCTAACCGTTATCCTAACCCTAAAACTAAAGCTAACGCTAACCCTAACACTAACCTTAACTCTAACCCTAACCTAAACATTAATGTAACCTTAACCTTAACCCTAACCCTAATCTTACCCTAATCCTAACCCTAAGACTAAAGCTAATCCTAATCCTAATTCCAACCGTAATACTAACACTAACCCAAACACTAACTCTAACCCTAACCCTAACAGTAACTCTCCCTAAACCTAACCCTAACCCTAACCAGAAACTTAAACCTAAGCTAAACCTAACCTGTGCCAAACAGTAACCCTAACCTCACCATAACCCTAACTCTAACACTAAACCTAACCCTATCCCTACCATAACCTTAACTCTAACCAAGATCCTAAACCTAATTCTAACCCTAACACTAACACTAAACATAACTCTAAATTTTGCACTAACAATAACCTAAAACATTACCCATTACCCTAAACATTATCCTAACCATAACTTTAAATATAAAACTAACCCTAACACTAAACCTAACGCTAACCTAACCCTAAGAGTAACCCTAAACCGAACCTTAACCCTAACCCTGATCCTATCCCCAAAACTAATGCAAACCCTAATACTAACACTAACCCTAACCCTAAATATTGCACTAACAATAACCTTAACCCTAACCTCTTACCCTAAACCTAAGCTTAAATTTAACTCTAAAACTATCGTTAACATTAACCTTAACCCTAATATTAACCCTAACACTAACCCTGTTCCTAACCCTAAAATAAAGCTAATCCTTACCGTAATTCTAACCTTTACCCTAATACTAACCATAAAGCTGAACCTAATCGTAAAAGTAAAGCTAATCTTAACTTTAAACCTAAACCTAAACATATAGTTAACCATAACCCTAAACATAAAGCTAACCCTAACCCTAACCCTAACCCCAACCCTAAATCCTAACCCTAATCCTGTCACTACCGCTAATTCTAAACCTAAAACTAAAAGTAATCCTAAACCTAATTTTTATTAACCCTAACCGCAAATTTTACAATTAGAATAACCCTAACCCTAACCTTTTACCCTAACCTAATCCTAACCTTAACTTTAACTCTAAAATGAACCCTAACCCTAACCCTAATCCTAACATTAACCCTAAGACTGATCCTAAAACTAAAACTAAAGCTATTCCAAACCCTAATTCTAACGCCAACCAGAAATTTTACACTAGCAATAACCCTAACCCTAACCTCTTATCCTAACCATAAAACTAATCCTAAATCTAAGCCTAACCCTAACACTAAACCTAACATAAACATAACCTTAATCAAACCCAAAGCATATTCCTACCCCTCAAATGAACCTTTCCCAAACCCTAACGGTAACCCTATCCATAAACTGATCTGAACCCTAAACTTAACACTAACCCTAACCCCAACCCGAATCCTAGCACTTACTCTAACCCTAATCTTAAAACTAAACCTAGCCCAAACCCTAATAGTAACTCTAATCCTAACACTAACCCTAAACCTGATCTTAACACTAAAATTAAAGCTAAATCTAAACCAATTCTACCCTAACATTAAATTTTACACTAACAATAACCATAACCCTAACTTCTCACCGTGAACCTAACCCAAAACATAAATTAACTATAAAACTAACTCCAACTATAATCCTAAACCTAACGCTAAACCTAACATAAACCTAAACCTAACCATAATACTAATCTTAAGTCTAACATCTTACCTTACCCTAAACAAACCGTAACCCTAACACTAATCCTATCTATAACCTCTTATCCTAAACCTAACCATAACCCTAGCCCTAACACAAGCTCTGTCCTAACCCCAAATCTAAACCTAACCCTAAACTAATCCTAACTCTAACCTCTAACATTAACCCTAACACTAAACCTAACCCTGATCCGAACCTTGAAAGTAAAGTTAACCCAACCCTAATTCTAACCCTAACCCTAATCATATCTCTAAAACTAAATTTTAAACTAACAATAACCCTGACCCTAACCCCTTACCAGAAACCTAACCCTAACACTAATTTTAACTCTAAAACTAACCCTAACGCTAACCCTAACCCTAACATTAAACCTAACACTGATCCTAACCCTAATAATAAAGCTAATCCTAACTTTAATTCTAATGCAAACCCTAATTTTACACGAAAATAACCCTCAACCTAATTTCTTATCCAAAACCTAACTCTAACCTTAACACTAACCCGAATCTTAACTCTAAACCTATACTAAATCTAATACTAACACTAACCCTAATCTTAGCCTTAACCCTACCCTAAAGCTAAACTTAACTCTAATTCTAACACTAACACTAAAGCCTAACCATAACCCTAACCCTAACCCTAATTCTAACATTAACCATAACCACTTACCTTAACACTAACTCTAAACCTAACCATAAACCTAAGCTAACACTAAGTCTAACCTAACCCTAACCGTAACTCTAACCCAAATACTAATCCTAACTCTAACCTCTTACTTAATCCTAACCCTATCCCTAATGATAACTCTAAACTAACATAACCCTCACTCTAAACCTAACCCTAATGCTGATCCTTACCTTAAAGTTAATGGTAATCCTAACCATAATTCTAACCCTAACACTAATAATAACCCTGACTTTAAATTTTAAACTACAAATATCCCTAACCCTAACCACTTATCCTAAAACTAACCCTAACCCTAACCCTAACCCTAATTTTAACACTAAGTATAACTAACACTAACACTAACCATAACGCTATAATTAACCATCACCCTGATCCTAACCCTAAACTAAATCTTAACCTAACCCTAGTTCTTACCGTAACCTGAACACTAACCATAATCCTGAACCTAATTCTAAATCTAAAGCTTATCCTAACACTGTATCTAAGACTTACCCGAAATTTTACACTAACAATAACCCTAACCCTAACCCTAACCCTAACACTTAACTTAACCCTAATACTAACTCAAACTTAAACCAAATCCTAACCTTATCCATTATCATAAATCTACCCCTAACCTAACGCTAACCCTAACATTAACCCTAACACTAATGCTATTTCTAACCTCTACCCTAACACTAACCCTACCCTAAACCTAATCCTAACAATACCCCGGACCCTAACATAAATCTAACCCTAGCCCTAACCCTAACGCAACTCAAAATCCTAAAGCCTAAACCTAAACCTAACCCTAACCATAACCCTGATCCTACCCATAAAACTAAAGTAAATTCTAACTCTATTTTTAACCCTAAGCCTAACAATAACCCTAACACTAAATTTTAAATTAGCAATAAACCTGAACCGAATCCCTCACCCAAATCCTAACACTAACCCTAACTCAAACACTAAAACTAAACCTAACACTAACTTAAGGCTAACATTAACCATAACCCTGATCTTAACCTTAAAACTAAAGCTAATCTTAACTTTAATTCTAACCATAACCCTAAATTATACACTAACAATATCCGTAACCCTATCCACTTACCTTAACCCTAATCTTAAACCTAATGGTAACCCTAACCATATCCCTAACATTAACCGTAACCCTAAATCTAAAGTATAACCTAACCGTAACCCTAACCCTATCTTTAACCCTAACCCTATCCCTGAACCTACCCCTAAACCTAAACTTAACCCCAACCCTAACCCTAACCCTAACCTAAACTTATCCCTATAATCCTAACCCTAACCCTAATCATAACTCTAACCGAACCTAATCCTAACCTTAACCCTAACTTAAACCTAACCCTAAGCCTAACAATAACCCAACTCTAAATTTTAAACTAATAATAACCTTAACACCTTATCTAAACCTAACCTTAACCCTAACATTAACTCTTAAACTAACTTTAACCCTTAGACTAACACTAGCCCTAACACTAATGTACCTCTAGTGTCTTACCCGAACACTAATCCTAACTCTAACTCTAATCCTAAAACTCATCCTAACTCTAATTCTAACATTAACCCTAAATCTGATCCTAATGCTAAAAAAAGCTAATGCTAAACGTAATTCTAAATCTAACCCTAACAATAAACTCAAACATAAATTTTAAAATGACAACGACTCTAACACCTTACCCTAAATTTGAACCTAACTCTAATATTTACTCTAAAACTGATCTTAACCCTAACCCTAACCCCTTGTCCTAACCCTAACCATAATTTTAACTCTAAAAATAACTCTAACCCTAATCCTAACACTAACCCTGACCCTAACCTTAACCTAAACCTAACCCTAATCTTAACCCTAACCTAACCTAATCCCTAACCCTAACCCTAACCCTAACCCATTACCCTAACCCATACGCTAACTTAACCCGAACCCTAAAACTAACCCTAACTGTAATCTTAACTCTAAACACTTATCCTAATCCTAAGTCTAACCCAAACCCTATCCCTTAACTAAACCTAACCATAACGCTAACCCTAATCTAACACAAACCTTAATCTTTACCCTACACCTAATGCTAAACCTAACCCTAACCCTAACCTAAACCTAACCTTAACACTTACCCTTCCCTACACACTAACCCTAAACCTAACACAAACGCTAATCGTAAAAGTATTTGTGACCCTAAGCTAACTCTAACTTTTCTAACCCTAACCTAAACCTCACCCTAACCCTAACTTAAACCATACCCTAATTCTAAATTTAACACTAATTCTAAATGTAACCTCTTATGCTAACACTAACTCTTACCCTAATCCTAGCCCTGATCCTAATCTTAAACTAAAGTTATCCTATACCTTATTCTAACAATAATCCTAGGAATAAACCTAACCTTAAATTTCAAATTAACACTAAACCTAACCCTAAACCCTTACCCTAAACCTAACACTAACTTTAACTCTAAAACTAACTCTAATCATAACTCGAACTGGAACATTAACCCTAAACCTGATCCTCACCCTAAAACTAATGCTAATCCTAAATTTAATTCTAACCCTAACCCTAAATATTACACTAAACATAACACTATCCCTACCCCTTATCCTAACCTAAAACTAACCCTAATTTTAACTCTAACCTCCTAACCTAAACATAACCCTAACATAAACCCAAAAACTAATAGTAATTCTAACCCCTTATCCTAACCCTAACCCTATCCCTAACCTACCATAAGCCTAACCATAACCCTAACCCTAACCCAAACACTAACCCTAACCCTAACACTAAACCTAACCCTAATCCTAACAGCTTAACCTAAACATAATCCTAAACCTAACTCTAAACCCTAACCATAAAAGTAACCCGAAACCTAAATTTTAAACTAACAATAACCATAACCCTAATCCCTTACTCTAAACCTATCTGTAACCCTAACATTGACTCTCAATCTAACTCTAAACCTAACCCTATCCTAACAAAACCCTAATACAGATCTTAAGCCTTAAACTAATGTTAATGCTAACTAGAATTCTAATCCTAAACCTAACCTAAACCTAACTCTAACCCTAACTTGACCCTAACCCTAACTCTAAACCTAACAATATTCCTAACTCTAACCTCTTACCCAACCCTACCATTAAACCTAATCCGAACCCTAACCCTAAACCTAACCCTGAGTCTAACTCTAAAAATAAATCTAATCCAACCCTAATTCTATCCCTAACTCTAAGAATAGCCCAATCCATAAAATATACACAAACAATAAATCTAACCCTAACCCCTTATCCTAACCCTAACCCTAAACCGAAAGTTAATCATAACCTTAACACTAAAACTAACCCTAACCCTAACTGTAACCTAACCCTAACCCTAACCCTAACCCTAACCAGAAATGTACCGCTAAATTAAACCTAATCCTAACACTAACACTAAAGCCTAACCGTAATGCTAACCCTAATCATAATGCTGATCCTTACCCTGAAACTAAAGGTAATCATAACCCAAATTCTAACCCTAACCCTAACAATAACGCTTTCTCTAAATTTTAAACTAATAGTAGCACGAAACCTAACTTCATAAGCTAAACCTAACCCTAAAACCAAATTTAACTCTAAAACTCACCATAACCTTAACCTTAACCCTAACATTAATGCT
>NW_011889248.1:128562-130485 GCF_000151845.1 Pteropus vampyrus
TAACCTCTTACCCTAAAACTAATCCTACCCCATCACTAAATCTAACCCTGACCATGATGCTAAACCTAAACCAAAACCTAAAGCTAACTCTAAATCTAACCCCGTATCTTAACCCTAAACCTAATCCGAAGCCTGATCCTAACCATAACACTAAAGCTAATCCTCATCCTAATTCTAACTCTAACCCTAACACTAACTCTAACCTTAAATTTTACACTAACCATAACCCTAACTCTAACCCTGTACTTTAATCATAATCCTAACTGTAACTTTAACCCTAAAACTAACCCGAATCCTATACTTAACCCTAACATTAAATCTAATCCTGATCCTTACCCTAAAACAAAATCTAATCCTAACACTAACTGTAACTCAAACCCTAAATTTATACTAACAATAACATGAAACCTAACTTCTTACCTTAACCCTAACCATAAACAGTAACTAACCATAACCCTAACATTAACCCCATCCCTGAATATAACCCTAACCTAAACTTAATATGAACACTAACGGTAACCCTAACACTAACCTAACACTAAATCTAACCCTAAACCCTAACCTTAACTCTAACCCTAACCCTAACCCTAATCCTAAACCCTTATTTTAACCCTAATGCTAATCTTAACTCTAAACTTAAACTGTAATTCCAACCGTAATCCTTACACTATCCCTGATCTTAAGGCTAAAACTAAAGCTAATCCTAATGCTATCACTAACCCTAAGCCTAACCCAAACTCTAACCTCTTACGCTAATCCTAACCCTAAACTTAAAGCTAACCCTAACTCTAACACTAACCCTAAGCCTAACGCTAACTCTAATCTAAACCTAACCCACACCCTACCCTTAAACCTAACCCTAACCAGAACACTAAACCTAACATTAAACCTAAATATAAAGCTAACCAGTATCCTAACCCTGACCCTACCAATAACCCCTAACACGAACCATACACCTAATCCTAACCCTAACCCTACCACCTTACTTTAACCGTAACCTGAAACTTAAACTTGACCCTCATCTCAAACCCTAACAATAACCCACACCCTCACCCTGATTCTAACCCTAAAACT
Source organism: Pteropus vampyrus (assembly GCF_000151845.1). NCBI lineage: Eukaryota > Metazoa > Chordata > Mammalia > Chiroptera > Pteropodidae > Pteropus > Pteropus vampyrus. The sequence goes on from NW_011889248.1 coordinate 129,637, forward strand.
AAAGCTAATTCTAAACCTAATTCTAACCCTAGTCCTAACACTAACACTAAGCCAAAATTTTACACTAATCCTAAAACTAACCCTAACCCCTAAATCTAATCCTAAAACTACCTCTAAGTTTAATCATAAAACTTACCCTAACACTAACATTAACCCTAACATTAACCCTAACCCTGATCCTAGCCATAAAACTAAAGCTAATTCTAAACCTGATTCAAGCCCTTACCCTGAACATTACACTAACAATATCAGTAACCCTAACTCCTTATCCTGACTCTAACCCGTAAACCTAACAATAACCCTATCCCTAAGCATAACCCTAAGCTACACCTAACCCTAACCCTAAACAGACTTTTAAACTTACCCCTAATCAAAATACAACCAGAACCATAATGGTAACCAAAACACTAACCTAACCCTAACCCTAAACCTAAATCCAAATACTAACCCTAACATTAACTGTAATTCTAACCCTTACCCGAACCGAACCCTAACCCTAACCATAACCCTAATGCTAATTCTGATCCTCACACTAAAACTAAAGCTTATCCTAACCCTAATTCTAACTCTAACCCTAAAACTAAATGCAACCTTGAATTTTAAACTAACAATAACACTAACCCTAACACATTATCCTAAACCTAACCCTAAATCAACTTAAAGTCTAAAACTAACACTAACTCTAACCTGAAACCTAACGTTAACTCGAACCCTGATTCTAACCCTAAAACTAAAGCTAATGCTAACCATAATTTTATACATAACCCTAACACTAGTCCTAATCCACATCCTAAACCTAACATTAAAGCTTATCCTAACTCTAACAATAATGTTAACCCAAACCCTAAC
>NW_011889248.1:132938-134096 GCF_000151845.1 Pteropus vampyrus
CTTAAACCTATCATTAACCATGACTTTTAACCCTAACCGTAACCCTAACCCTAACCCTCAACCGTAACCCTAACCATCACACTAACTGCAATTCTAAATTTTACACTAAGAATAACTCTAACCCTCAATCTAGAACCTAACCCTAAACCTGAACCTAAAGTTAACCTTAACCCTAACTGTAACCCTAACAATAACCCTAACCCTAACCCGAAAACTAAACCTACACCTAAATTTTACACTAACGATAAACTTAACCGTAAACCCTGAACTCAAACATAACCCTATCCCTAATTAAACTCTAAAATTAACTCTAAACTGAACCCTACCCCTAAATCTAACACAAACCTAAACATAATCCTAAAACTAACACTTACCCAGAACCAAACTCTAAATCTAAAGCTAAGCCTAACCCTAATTCTAAAGCTAACACTAACCTTTACGTAAACCTAAACCAAAACCTAACCTTAACACTAATCCTAACTCTAACCTCATACCCTAACCCTGAACCTAACCCTAACCCTAAATTTTCCACTAACAATAACACTAACCTTAACCCCTGAGCCCATATCTAACCCTAATCCTAATTTAACTCTAAAACTAACTGTAAAAGTAACCCTAACACTATATCTAACCCAAACCTTAACCTTAACACTAACAGTAACCCTAACCAAAATCCTATCCCTAATCCTAACCCTAACGCATACCCTATCCCTAACCTTAACCCTAACCCTAAACCCAATCCCTAACACTAACCCTAACCCTAACCTTAACCCTAAACTTAACATAACCCTAACCCTAAGCCTAACACTAATTCTAACTCTAACCTATTAACCTAACCCTACCTCTAACCCTAACCCTAAATTTTACACTAACAGTAACCCTAACTTTAACCCCTGACCACAAAACTAATCCTAACCCTTATTTAACTCTAAAACTAACTCAAACCCTAACCTTACCTTAAATCTAACCGAAACCTTAAACGTAGTCCTCACAATAACTCTAACCCAGATCCTAAACCTTATTTGAAAAGTAATCCTGACCCTAAATCTAATCCTAACCATACATTTTACACTAAAAATAACCCTAACCCTAACCCCATAACCGAAACCTAACCTTAAACCTAACGCTAATCTAAACCCTAACAGTAACCCTAACCAT
>NW_011889248.1:136282-137753 GCF_000151845.1 Pteropus vampyrus
ATCCTAACTTTAATTCTAACCATAACCTTAAATTATACACTAACAATAAATCTAATCTTAACACGTTACCTTAATGCTAACCCTAAACCTAATGCAAACCTAACCGTAAGACTAAATCTAATTCTAACCCTAACACTATCCCTAATCAATTCCCTAAACCTAAAGGTAATCCTAAACCTAATTCTAACCCTAACCCTAACACTAAACTTAACACAAAATTTAACATGTACGCTAACTCTAACCCTTACAATTTACCCTAACCTAACCCTAACCTGAACTTCAACTCTAAAAAATACTTTAACCCTAACCCTAACAATAACCCTAATACTGGTCCTAATACTAAAACTAAAACTAATCCTAACACTAATTCTAACCCTATCCCTAAATTAAACACTAAAAATAAACTGAAACTTGACCCCTTATCCTAAACTTAATCTTAACCCTAACTTTTACTATAAAACTAAACCTACCGTAACCCTAACCATAAACCTAATGCTAACCATAACTCTAAACCTACCCTACTCTGATCCTAACACTAAAACTAAAGATAATCCTAACCCTAAATCTAACGCTAACCCTAAATTTTATGCTAACCCTAAATTTTACACTAACAATGACCAGAACCTTAACTCTTATCTTAAACCTAACCGTAAACCGAAATCTAAGCCTGATCATAACACCCGCTAATGCTAACTTGAACTCTAACCCTAAACCTAACACTAAATCGAACCCTAATCCTAAACCTAAAACTAAATTTAATTCTAACCCGAATTCTATCCCTCACCCTAACATTAACCCTAACCCTAAATTTTACACTAATAATGAATATAACTGTAACCCCTTACCCTAACTAACCCTAACTCTAACTTTAAGGCTAAAATTAATGCTAACTCTAAAAGTAATATTCCCATAATTCTGATCCTAACCTAAACAATAAAGTTAATCCTAACCATAATTCTAACCCTAACCCTTACCCTAAAAATAAGCCTAAACCCTAACCCTAACCCTAACCATAACCCTAAAACTAACTCTAACCATAACACTATTAATCTAAACCCTATCCCTAAAGCTAATCTTAACTGTAAACCTAATCCTAACTCTACACCTACCCTAACATTAAAATAACCATAACTATAACACTAACAATAACCGTAATCCTAACTTTAATCCTAAACCTAAACATAACCCGAATCCCTAATTCTAAACCTATCCAAAGCCCTTACTCTAACCCTAACCCTATCTTTAACCCAAACGCTAAACATAACCCTAATCCCCAAACTTAACCCTAAACCATACCCTAACCCTAACCCTAACCCTAACTCTAACCCTAACCAAAAACCTACACGTAAATTAAACCTAACTTGAATCCTAACAGTAATCCTATTCCTAAAACTAAATGTAACCCTGACCCTAAACCTAAAACTAAAGCTAATCCTAATCATAATTACAATCTTATTTCTCATACTAATAC
>NW_011889248.1:137803-142747 GCF_000151845.1 Pteropus vampyrus
AAAACAAACACTAAACCTAACCTAATTTTAACATTAACCCTAATCCTGATCCTAACCCTAAAACTAATGTTAATCCAAACCGTAATTCTAACCCTAATGCTCACACTAACCTTAACCCTGAACCTAACCCTAAACTAAAGCTTTCCAAAACTTATTTCTACCCCTTACCCAAAATTTTGCACTAACAATAACCCTATCCCTAACTCTAACCTTAATACTAACCCTAACCATTATCCTAACCCTTACAGTAACCGTAACAGTAACCTTTACCTAAACCTAACCCTAACAGAAACCCTTACCTAAACTTAACCCTAACAGAAACCCTTACCTAAACTTAACCCTAACAGTAATCCTTACCTAAACTTAACCCTAACCCTAACCTTACGATAAATCTACCCCTAACCTAACCCTAACCCTAAAATTAAGCCAAATACAAATGCTACGTCTAACCTCTTACCCTAACCCTAACACTAAATCTAACAGTAATACTAACCCTAAACATTAAACTAACGCTAAGCATAACACGAACCTTAACTCTAACCCTAACGCTAACATAAACATAACCCTAACCCTAAATACATATCTACCCTAAATTAAACCTAACATGAACCGTATGGTAACCCAACTCTAGCTTAATCTTAGCGCTAACCCTACACCTAACACTAACTCTAACTCTAAACTCTTACCATAACCCTAACACTAACCCTGATCCTAACCCTCAAACTAAAGCAAATCCTAACCCTAATTCTAACTGTAACCATAAAACTAACCCTAAATCTAAATTTTACACTATCAATAATGCTAACCTTAACCCCGCATATTAACTTTAACATCTTACCCTAAACCTAACCCTAAATCCAAAGCTAACCCTAACTATAAATCTAACCATAAGCTAAACCTAACCTGACTTAACTGGAACCCTAACTCTAACCTAACCATATTCCTAACCCTATGCCAAACAAAAATTCTAAATCTAACTTGTTACCTTAACTCTAAATCTAACCATAACCCTAAGCTTAACCCTAATACAAAGCCTAACTTTAACTCTTACCTAAAAGTAAAGATAATCCGAACTCTAAATCTAACCCTAACCCTAACATTAAAACTATCTCTAAATTTTAAACTAAAATAACCCAAAACCTTACCCTTTACACTAAACCGAATCATAACCATCACTTAAACTGTAAAACTAATCCTAACACTAATCCTAACACTGAATCTAAAGCTAACTCTCAACCTAAGAGTAACCCTAATTCTAACACTAACGTTACCCCTCACCCTAACCCAAACCCTAACCCTAACCACTAACCCAAACACGAACACTAACCCTAACCACTTACCTTAACACTAACACAATCCCTAACACTAACCCTTAACCGTAACCTTAACCCTAATCCTAATCCTGATTCAACACCTAAAACTAAAGGTAACATTAACGCTACGCCTAATCCTAACCCTAAATTTAACTCTAAAACTAAATCTAATATTTACCCTAACCTAAGACAAACCCTAATTCTAAATTTTACACTAACAATAACCCAAATCCTATACCCTTATCCTAAACCTAATACTAAACATAACTTTAACTGTAAAACTAACCCTAATCATAACCATAACACTAAACGTAAAGCTAACCCTAAAGCTAAGAGTAGCCCCAAACTTAACCCATAACTTACCCCTAACCATAAAGCTAACCCTATCCCTATCCCTAAATCTAACCCAAATTTAAACATAACCCTAACACTAACCTTAACTCAGATCATCACACTAAATCTAAAGCTACTCCTAAAATAATTCTAACCCTAATCCTAAATTTTACACTAAGAATAACCTTAACACAAACCCCATGCCCTAAAACTAACCCTAAACCTAACGCCAAGCTTAACCCTATCAGTAACCCTATCACTAACCCTACCTGTAACACAAAACTTAACCCTGACCCTAACACTAACCCTTTCCCTAACCCTAGCCGTAACACCAACTCTAACTCTAAACATTAAACCTAACACTAACTCTACCCCTAACCCTAAATTTGACACTAAGAATAACACTAACCCTAACCTTGAAAATAAACCTAACGAAAACCCTAATTTAACACTAAAACTAACTCTGACCCTAACTCTAACCCCAACTCTAACCAAAACCTTAAACGTAACCCTAACACTAACCCTACCCAGATCATAACCCTAAATCTAAAGCTAATCCTAACCCTAATTCTAACCCTAAATGTAAATTCACAGTAAGAATAACCTGAACACTAAACCCATACAATAACCCTAACCCTAAACCTACACCTTAACCCTAACCCAGAACCCTAAACTTAACCCTAACCCTTACCCTATCCTAATCCTAATCCTACCCCTAACACTAACTCTAAACCTAACCCTAACCTTAACCCTAACCCTAACCATAATCTTAACATAACCCTAATTCTAACACTAAACCTAACACTCATCCTAACTCTAAACTCTTAATCTAAACCTAACCCTAAACTTAACCCTAACAGTAACGCTAAATGTAAATCTAAACCTAACCCTAAACTTAACCCTAACAGTAACGCTAAATGTAACCCTATCCCTAACCCTAACATTAACATAACCCTAAACAGAACCCTAACCCTAATACTAATCCAAATCTAAACTCTTACCCTAACTCTACCTTTAACCGAACCCTAACCTAAACTTAACCCTAAACTAATCATAACCCTAATTCTAACACTAACACTAATCCTAACTCTACCGTCATACCATAATCTTAATTCTAAACATAACTGTAACACTAACCCAAACCATAATGCTAAAAGAAACCCTAACCATAACCCTAACCCTAACCATAACATTAACACTAACCCTACTAACCCTAACACAAACTCTAACGCAAAAACAAACACTAACCCTAACACAAACTCTAACCCTAAACCTTAAACCTAACCTTAACTCTATCCCTAACCCTAAATTTTAACTAACAATAAACCTAACTTTAAAACCTGATACTAAACCTAACGCAAACCCAAATTTAAATCTAAAACTAACTCTAACCCTAACCATAACCCTGAATCTAAACGAAACCTTAAACGTAATCCTGACAATAACCCAAACCCAGATTCTAACATAAATCTAAAGCTAATCCTAACCATAATTCTAAACCTAACCCTAAATTCACATTAAGAATAACCCACACACTAAACCCATAGCCTATTTCTAACCCTAACCATAAACTTTACCCTAACCCTAACCCGAAACATAAACCCTAACCCAACCCTAACCCTTACCCTAACCTAACCTTAACCCTAACTCTAACACTAACCTTAACCTAAACACAACTCTAACCTTAACACTAACCGTAACCCTAACCTTAATGTAACCCTAAACCTAACACTAACCCTAACACTCATCCTAACTCTAAACTCTTAAACTAACCTTAAACCTAACCTGTAAATACTAACCCTAACCATTATCCTAAACCTAACCCTAAACCCTAACCCTAACTCTAACCCTACACCTAAACCTAACATTACACTAAACCTAAACCCTAAACCCTAACCCTAACTCTAACCCTACCCTAACCTTAACCCTAACCCAAACCTTAACGTAACCCTAACCCTTACACTAACCGTAACACTCATCCGAACTCTAAACACTTTAACCCAACTCTAACTTTAACCCATACAATAACCCTAACCCTAACCCAAACCCTAACCCTAATCCTAACTTCAACCCAAACCATAAAAATAACCCTAATCAATGACTGTAAACATAACCCAAACCCTAACTCTAACCCTAACCCTAACTTTAAACCTAACCCTAAAAATAACCCCAATCCCTAGCCCTAAATTTCACCGTATCCCAAACACTAACACTAACCGTAACCCTAACCCTAACCATAAACATAGTCCCAAACTAATCATAAATTGAATCCTAACAATAATCCTATTACTAAACCTAAACCTAACCCTGACTCTAAATCTAAAACTAAAGTTAAAACTAATCCTATCTCTAACCCTATTTCTTACACTAATACTAATCCTAAATTTTATACTAATATTGACCCTAACCCTAATTCTAACCCTAACCCTAACCTAAACATAACCCGAATCCTAACCATAAATCTAACCCTAACCTAAACCTAACCCTAATCCTAATTTAAACCTAACTCTAATTCTTACAATAACTCTAACCCTTAATTTTAAAATAATAATAATCCTAACCCTAACACCTTACCTAAACCTAACTCGAAGCCTAACTTTAACTCTAAAACTAATTCAACCCTAAACCTAACACTATCCCTAACACTAATGGAACTCTACAGTCTAACCCTATCCATAAAACTCACGCCTTATTCTAACCCTAACCTTAACCCTAATTCTAACACTAAGCTTAACCCTGATTCTGACACTAAGAAAAAGCTTATCCTAATCGTAATTCTAACCCTAACCCTAACAATATTTCCAACCCTAAATTTTAAACTAACAATGAACCTAATCCTAAACTCTTACCCTAAATTTGACCCTATCCTTAATTTAACTCTAAAACGAACCCTACCCCTAAACCTAAACACTTAAGCTAACCCTAACCCTAACTTTAACTCTAAAAATAACTCTAATCCTAATCCTAAAACTAAACCTAACCCTAACTTTTACCTTAACCTTACCCTAATCTTAAACCTTACACTAACACTAATCCCATCTCTAATCTCTTACCCTAAGCCAAACCATAAACCTAAGAGTAACACTAACACTAACCCTAACCAAACTCCAACCCAACGTAAACCTAACCCCAACCCTAAGTTAAAATTAACCCTACCCTAACATTGACACTAAACCTAACTCTATCTTCTTATTCTAACCCTAATTAAAACCCTTACCATAGCGATAACCCTAACCCTAAATTTTGACTTTACAATAACCCTATCCCTAACCCCTTACCTTAACCTTAACCCTAGCTT
>NW_011889248.1:146691-147010 GCF_000151845.1 Pteropus vampyrus
CTAACACTAAAACTAAAGCTATTCCTAACCCTAATTCTAACTCCAACCAGAAATTTTACACTAACAATAACCCTAACCTTAACCCCTGATCGTAACCATAAACCGAAACCTAAATCTAAGCCTAACCCTAACAATAACCCTAACATAAACATAACCTTTGTCCTAACCCAAACCATAATCTATTCCTCGAAAGAACCTATCCCAAACCCTAATGTTAACCCTATCCCTAACCTAATTCTAACCCTGTCCCTAACCCTAAACCTAACCCTAACCCTTACTCTAACCTGAACCCTAAAACTAAAGCTAACCCAAACCCTAA
>NW_011889248.1:147830-149694 GCF_000151845.1 Pteropus vampyrus
CCTAATTCTAACTCCAACCAGAAATTTTACACTAACAATAACCCTAACCTTAACCCCTGATCGTAAACATAAACCGAAACCTAAATCTAAGCCTAACCCTAACAATAACCCTAACATAAACATAACCTTTGTCCTAACCCAAACCATAATCTACTCCTCAAAAGAACCTATCCCGAACCCTAATGTTAACCCTATCCCTAATCTAATTCTAACCCTGTCCCTAACCCTAAACCTAACCCTAACACTTACTCTAACCTGAACCCTAAAACTAAAGCTAACCCAAACCCTAATAGTACGTTAAACCTAACGCTAACCCTAAACCTGATCTTACCCCTAAAATTAAAGCTAAATCTAAACCAATTCTAACCCTAACCCTAAATTTTACACTAACAAGAATCATAATCCTAACTTCTTACCCTGAAACTAAACCTAAACATAAATTAACTCTAAAACTGACTGCAACCATAACCCTAAACCTAACGCTAACATAACTCTAATATGAACCTAAACCTAATCATAACCCTATCCCTAAACCTAATTCTAACCATAACACTAATCCTAACACTACCCCTTTCCTTAACCCTAACTCAAACACTAATCCTAACCACTAGCCCTAGCCCTAATCCTAACATTAACTCTAAAATTAACCCTAACCCTAATTTAACCCTACTCTAACCCTAACACTAAACCCAATCTTAACCCTAACTCATAACCCTAATCTATCTCTAAAGCTAACCCTAACCCTAACACTAATCCTAACTCTCAACTCTGACACGAACCCTAACACTAACTGTAACCCGAACCCTAACCTAAACCTAACTCTAACCCTAACCCTAACCTGAAACCTAAACTAAACCTAACCCTAACCATAAACCGAACCATAAACCTACCACTAAACTAAAAGTAACCCTAACCATAACACTAGAACCTAACCGAACTCTAACCCTAACCATAACCATTATCCTTACCCTAAAACTAAAGTAAATATTAACACAAATTCTAACCCTAAACCTAACAATAAACCATACCCTAAATTTTAAACTATCGGTAAACCGAACCCTAACCCCTTAAACAGAACCTAACTCTAACCCCAACTTTAAATCTAAAACTAACCCTAACCTTAACCTCAACCCTAACATTAACCCTAACCCTGAATGTAACCCTAAAACTAAAGCTGATCCTAACCCTAATTCTAACCCTAACGCTAACACTAATAAAATCCTCAACCTAAACCTAAAACTAAAGCTATTCCTAACTGAAGCTAATCCTAATCCTAATTCTAACCCTAATCATAAATTTTACTCTAATAATAACCCTAAACCTAACACCTTCCTCTAACCAGAACCCTAAAACTAAAGGTAACCCAAACCCTTATAGTAACCCTAACCCTAACAATAACCCCAACCCTGATCTAAACCATAAAACAGCTAAATCTAACCCAATTCTAAGCCTAAACCTAAATTTTACACTAATAATAACCATAACCCTAAGCCCATCCCTGAACATAACACTAAACTTAAATGAACTCTAAAACTAACTCTAAACATAACCCTAAATCTAATGCTAACCCTAAGTCTAACCCTAAACTAAACCTAATGCTAACCGTAACCCTAAAACTAATTCTAACACTAACACTTATCTTAACTCAAACCTCTTACCCTAACCCTAAACATAACCATACCCCTAAATCTAACACTAACACGAGCCCCTTACAATAACCCTAACCATAACCTTAACTCTAACAATAAAGACTAACCATAAACATAACCCTAAACATAACCCTGATCCTAATACTAAAATTAATGCTAATACTAACCCAAATTCTAACCCTAACTCTAACAATAACTCTTACATTAAATTTTAA
>NW_011889248.1:151515-153856 GCF_000151845.1 Pteropus vampyrus
CCTTAACCCTAACTCAAACACTAATCCTAACCACTAGCCCTAGCCCTAATCCTAACATTAACTCTAAAATTAACCCTAACCCTAATTTAACCCTAACATTAACCCCTCCTTGAATCTAACCCTAAAACTAAAGCTAATCATAACCCTAATTCAAAACCTAACCCTTAAGACTCACGATAACCCTGAACCTACCCTAATATTAAAGCTAATCCTAAATTTAATTCTAAACATAAACCTAAATTATACAATAACTATAACCCTAACTTTAACCCCTTACCTTAATCATAACCCTAAACCTAATGATAACCCTAACTCTAACAATAAGTCAAATGCTAACCCTAATCCTAACCTAAATCTAACACTATCGCTAACCCTAACTTAACCCTAAACCGAAACCTAACCCTAACCATAATCTAAAGCTAAACCTAACCCTGACCCTAACCGTAAAGCCTAACACTAACGGAACCCTAACCCTAACCCTATTTCTACACTTAAAATTAAAGTTAATCCTAACCCTAATTCAAACTCTAACCCTAACAATAACCCTAACTCTAAAATATAAACTAACAATAATGCTAATCCTAACCCATAACATAAACCTAACCCTAACCCTAATTTTAACCTTAAAACTAACTCTAAACCTAACCTAATTTTAACATTAACCCTAATCCTGATCCTAACCCTAAAACTAATATTAATCGAAACCGTAATTCTAACCCTAATGCTCACACTAATTCTAACCCTGAACCTAACCCTAAACTAAAGCTTATTCTAACCTTCCTTCTACCCCTTAACCTAACTTTTACACTAACAATAAGCCTATCCCTAAATCTAACCCTAACACTAAACCAAACCCTAACAGTAAGCTTTACCTAAACCTACCCCTAACAATAATCCTTACAATAAATCTACCCCTAACCTAACCCTAACCCTAAAATTAACCCAAATACAAATGCTACGTCTAACCTGTTACCCTAACCCTAACACTAAACCTAACAGTAATACTAAACCTAAATCTTAAGCTAATGCTAACCATAACACTAACCCTAATTCTAGCACTAACTCTAACCTAAACATAAAGCTAACCCTAAATGTATATCTACCCCTTAAATTAAACCTAAATGGAACCGTAATGGTAACCCAACTCTAAATTTACCTTAACGCTAACCGTAACTCTAATACTAATCCTAACTCTAAACTCTTACAAAAACCCTAACCCTAAATCAGATCCTAATCCTAAAACTTAAGCTAATCCTCACCCTAATTCTAACCGTAACCCTAAAACTAACCCTAACTCTAAATTTTACACTATCAATAACGCTAACCCTAACCCCTTACACTAATTCTAACATCTTACGCTAAACCTATCCCTAAATCTAAAGCTAACCCTAACTCTACCACTAACCCTAAACCTAACAGTAACTCCAGCCTAAACCTAACACTAACCCTAACTATAAACCTAACCATAAGCTAAACCTAACCTGTACCTAACTGTAATCCTAACCATAAACTAACCCTATCCTTAACTCTAACTATAACACAAATTCTAAATATAACTTGTAACCCTCACACTAACCCTAACCCTAACCCTAATCCTAACCCTAATACAAAGCCTAACTGTAACTCTTACCTAAAACAAAAGATAATCCTAACCCTAAATCTAACCCTAACACTAACGCTAAAACTCTCTCTAAATTTTACACTAAAAATAACCCAACACCTTACCCCTTACAATAAAATTAATCATAACCATAACTTTAACTTTAAAACTAACCCTAACACTAACACTAACACCAAATCTAAAGCTAACCCTAAACCTAACCCTAACCCCTAACCCAAACTGAATCCTAACACTAACCATTTACCTTAAAATTAACCCAATCCCTAAAACTAACTCCTAACCCTAAACTTAACCCTAATCCTAATTCTGATTCTAACTCTAAAACTAATGCTAACATTAACGCTAAACCTAATCCTAACACTAAATTTAACTCTAAAACTAACCCTAATATTTATCCTAACCCTAAGACTAACCCTAACTCTAAATTTTACACTAAAAATAACCCAAAACCTAACACCTCATACTAAACCTAATCCTATGCATAACTTTAACTGTAAAACTAACCCTAATCCTAACCATAACACTAAACCTAGAGCTAACCCTAACTCTAAGAGTAGCCCTAAACTTAACCTATAACTTACCCCTAACCCTAACTCTAACCCTAACTCTAACCACTAACCCAAACTCTAAACCTAACCGTAACCCCTTACCTTAAACCTAACGCTATCCCTAACATTAAACCCTAATCGTAACATTAAATCTAAACTTAACACTGACACT
>NW_011889248.1:154225-155657 GCF_000151845.1 Pteropus vampyrus
TACCCTAACCCTAACACTAAACCTAACAGTAATACTAAACCTAAATCTTAAGCTAATGCTAACCATAACACTAACCCTAATTCTAGCCCTAACTCTAACCTAAACATAAAGCTAACCCTAAATGTATATCTACACCTTAAATTAAACCTAAACTGAACCGTAATGGTAACCCAACTCTAAATTAACCTTAACGCTAACCGTAACTCTAACACTAATCCTAACTCTAAACTCTTACAAAAATCCTAACCCTAAATCAGAACCTAATCCTAAAACTTAAGCTAATCCTCACCCTAATTCTAACCGTAACCCTAAAACTAACCCTAACTCTAAATTTTACACTATCATTAACGCTAACCCTAACCCCTTACACTAATTCTAACATCTTACGCTAAACCTATCCCTAAATCGAAAGCTAACCCTAACTCTACCATTAACCCTAAACCTAACAGTAACTCCAGCCTAAACCTAACACTAACGCTAACTATAAACCTAACCATAAGCTAAACCTAACCTGTACCTAACTGTAATCCTAACCATAACCTAACTCTATCCTTAACTCTAACTATAACACAAATTCTAAATATAACTTGTAACCCTCACACTAACCCTAACCCTAACCCTAATACAAAGCCTAACTGTAACTCTTACCCAAAACAAAAGATAATCCTAACCCTAAATCTAACCCTAACACTAGTGCTAAAACTCTCTCTAAATTTTACACTAAAAATAACCCAAAACCTAACACCTTATACTAAACCTAATCCTATGCATAACTTTAACTGTAAAACTAACCCTAATCCTAACCATAACACTAAACCTAGAGCTAACCTTAACCCTAAGAGTAGCCCTAAACTTAACCTATAACTTAACCCTAACCCTAACCCTAACCCTAACTCTAACCACTAACCCAAACTCTAAACCTAACCGTAACCCCTTACCTTAAACCTAACGCTATCCCTAACATTAAACCCTAATCGTAACATTAAATCTAAACCTAACACTGACACTAACCCTAAAAATAAAGCAAATCCTAAACCTAACACTAATCCTAACCCTAAAATTTACACTAACAATAAACATGACCATTACATCTTACCCCAAAACTAACTCTAACCCTAAATTTAACTCTGAAACTAACCCTAAACTTAACCTTAACCCTAACATTACCACTAACCCTAACCGATAGCTAACACTAACCCTAACACTAACCCAAACCCTAACCCTAACCCTTACACAAACCCTAACTCTGATTCTAACCATAAAACAATATCTAATCCTAATCCAAAAACTAATGCTTACCTTAAAACTAACCCTAACCCTAAACCTAACACAGACCCTAACCTGTTATGCTAACCATAACCGTAACCATATCCATAAAGCTACCACTAAACTGAACTTAACCAGAACTCTAACGGTAACCCTAACCGTATTC
>NW_011889248.1:155707-157933 GCF_000151845.1 Pteropus vampyrus
AACCGTAACCATATCCATAAAGCTACCACTAAACTGAACTTAACCAGAACTCTAACGGTAACCCTAACCGTATTCTAACACTAACCTTAACTCTAAACCTAACACAAATACTAAATCTAACTTCTTACGCTAACCCTAACACCTTATGCTAACCCTAATGCTTACCCTAACTCTCAGAAAGATCCTAACCCTAAAATTAAGGATAATCCTTACCCTAATTCTAACCCTAACTTTAACACTAACCCTAAGTCTAAATTTTAACTAACAGTAAACCAAAATGTAACCCCTTACACTAAACCTAATCCTATCCCTAACTTTAACTCTAAAATTAACCCTAACCGTAACCCTAACACAAAACCTAAAGCTAAATCAAACCCTAAAGGTAAGCCTAATCCTAAAATCTTACCTTAAACACAACAGTATCCATAATACTAAACTTTAACCCTAAATATACCCTATCCTTAACCCTGATCCTAACCTTAAAACTAAAGCTACAACTAACCCTAACACTAACCCTGAAACTAAATTTTACACTAACAAATATCTTAACCTTAACCCCTTACCCTAAGTGTAACGCTAACTCTAAATTTACCTCTAAAACTAACCCTAACCTTAACCTTAACCCTAATATTAACACCTACCCTTATCCTAACCGTAAAAGTAAAGCTAATGCTAACTGTAATTCTGAAGCTAATCCTAACACTAACCATAACCTGATCCTAACCCCAACCATAACACTCAACTTATAGCTAACACTAACACTAACACTAACCCTAACCCTATGCCTAACCCTAACCTAAACCTAAACCTAAACCTAATTTAAATCTAAAAGTAATCCTAAACCTAAGCCTAAATCTAATCCAAAATTTAAACTAACAATAACCCTAGTCCTAACCCCGTATCCTAAACCTAACCCTAAATCTAACTATAAATCTAAAACTAACCCTAACTCTAATCCTAACCCTAACATTAACCCAAACCCTAATCCTAACACTAAAACTAAAGCTTACCTAACCCTAACACTGATTCTAACCCTGAACCTTACCCTAACCTAAACCTAACCCTAATCCTAAAACTAACCATAAACCTACCCCTAAACTAAACCTTACCCGAGCCCTAACGGAAACCCTAAACCTAACCTAATCCTAACCCTATCCCTAACCCTATCCCTACCTCTAACCCTTACAATAACTCGAACCCTGACCCTAATCCTAAAAATCAAGCTAATGCTAACCATAATTCTAAAGTAAACCCTAACACTTATTCTAACCTTGATCCTAACCCTAACACTAAAGCTTATTCTAACCCAAATTCTAAACCTAACCCTAAATTTTACACTAACAATAACTCTAAAACTAACTGCTTACCCTAAGCCGAAGCCTAAACTTAAAGCTAACCCAAGCCATTACAGTAACCCTAATTCTAATCCTAACACTAACCTAAAATTAACCTTAAGCCTAACCATAAAGCTAACCCTAAACTAAACCTAACACAAACTCTAAAGATAACCCTAACTCTAACTTTACCTTAACACTAACACTAACCCTAATACTAATCCTAAATCTAAACTCTTACCCTAACCCAAACACTAACCCAGAACCTAATCCTAAAACTAAAGATAATCATAAGCCTAATTCTAACCCTAACACTAACCCTATCCCTAAGCATATCCCTAATCTAAACTTAATCAGAACCCTAACAGTAACCCTAACAGTAACCTAATCTTAACCGTAACCCTAAACCCTAACACGGACCCTAACCCTAACCCTAACCCTAAGCCTAACCCTAATCCTAACCACATATTCTAAACCTAAACCTAACCTTATACCTACTCCTAACCCTGATCCTAACGCTAAACCTAAAGCTAATCCTAATCATATATCTAACCTTAACCCTGACACCAGTCCTAAACCTAATTTTACACTAACAATAAGTCTAACCCTAACCCTTTGACATAAACCTAAGCTTAACGCTAACTTTCACTCTGAAACTAACACTAACAATAACCCTAACCCTAATGGTAACCCCTTACCCTAATGTTAACCTTAAATCTAAACCAAAACCTAACTCTAAAGCCTAACAATAGCCCTAACCTGAACCCTAACCCAGATTCTAACCCTAAAACTAAAGCTAATCCTAATGTTAATTCGAATCCAAACCTAACAATAACCCTAACCCTAAATTTTAAACTATCAATAACACTAACCCTAACCCCTTACCATAAAG
>NW_011889248.1:157983-160600 GCF_000151845.1 Pteropus vampyrus
TTAAAGCGAATCCTAACTGTAATTCTGACCCTAATCCTAACACTAACCATAACCTGATCCTAACCCTATAAATAACCTAATCCTAACCCTAACCATAACACTCAACTTATAGCTAACACTAACACTAACACTAACCCTAACCCTATGCCTAAACCTAACCTAAACCTAAACCTAAACCTAATTTAAATCTAAAAGTAATCCTGAACCTAACCCTAAACCTAATCCAAAAGTTTAAAATAACAATAACCCTAGTCCTAACCCTGTATCCTAAACGTAACCCTAATTCTAATATAAATCTAAAACTAACCCTAACTCTAATCTTAACCCTAACATTAACCCGAACCCTAATCCTAACACTAAAACTAAAGCTTACCTAACCCTAACACTGATTCTAACCCTGACCCTTACCCTAACCTAAACCTAACTCTAATCCTAAAACTAACCATAAACCTACCCCTAAACTAAACCTTACCCGAGCCCTAACGGAAACCCTAAACCTAACCTAATCCTAACCCTATCCCTAAATCTATCCCTACCTCTAACCCTTACAATAACTCGA
Organism: Pteropus vampyrus; assembly: GCF_000151845.1. Classification (NCBI taxonomy): domain Eukaryota; kingdom Metazoa; phylum Chordata; class Mammalia; order Chiroptera; family Pteropodidae; genus Pteropus; species Pteropus vampyrus. The sequence continues at coordinate 158,543 of NW_011889248.1, forward strand.
ACCCTGACCCTAACCCTAAAAATCAAGCTAATGCTAACCATAATTCTAAAGAAAACCCTAACACTTACCCTAACCCTGATCCTAACCCTAACACTAAAGCTTATTCTAACCCAAATTCTAAACCTAACCCTAAATTTTACACTAACAATAACTCTAAAACTAACTGCTTACCCTAAGCCGAAGCCTAAACCTAAAGCTAACCCAAGCCATTACAGTAACCCTAATTCTAATCCTAACACTAACCTAAAACTAACCTTAAGCCTAACCATAAAGCTAACCCTAAACTAAACCTAACACAAACCCTAAAGATAACCCTAACTCTAACTTTACCTTAACACTAACACTAACTCTAATACTAATCCTAAATCTAAACTCTTACCCTAACCCAAACACTAACCCAGAACCTAATCCTAAAACTAAAGATAATCATAAGCCTAATTCTAACCCTAACACTAACCCTATCCCTAAGCATATCCCTAACCTAACCTTAATCAGAACCCTAACAGTAACCCTAACACTAACCTAATCTTAACCCTAACCCTAAACCCTAACACTGACCCTAACCCTAACCCTAACCCTAACCCTAACCCTAACCCTAATCCTAACCACTTATTCTAAACCTAAACCTAACCTTATACCTACTCCTAACCCTGATCCTAACTCTAAACCTAAAGCTAATCCTAATCATATATCTAACCCTAACCCTGGCACCAGTCCTAAACCTAATTTTACACTAACAATAAGTCTAACCCTAACCCTTTGACATAAACCTAAGCTTAACGCTAACTTTCACTCTGAAACTAACCCTAACAATAACCCTAACCCTAACGGTAACCCCTTACCCTAATGTTAACCTTAAATCAAAACCAAAACCTAACTCTAAAGCCTAACAATAGCCCTAACCTGAACCCTAACCCAGATTCTAACCCTAAAACTAAAGCTAATCCTAATGTTAATTCGAATCCAAACCTAACAATAACCCTAACCCTAAATTTTAAATTATCAATAACACTAACCCTAACCCCTTACCATAAAGATAACACTAACCCTACATTTAACTCTAAAACTCATACTAACCCTAACCCTAACATTAACCCTGACACTAAACCTAAAACTTAAGCTTATCCTAACCCTGATTCTAACCCTACCCCAAACACTAACAATAAACCTGATTCTAACACAAAAACTAGAGCTAATCCTAACTTTAATTCTAAATCTAAGCCTAAATTATACTGTAACAATAATTCTAACCCTAACCCCTTCCTTAAACTAAACCTTAACCTAATGCTTACCCTAACCCTAACACTAACCCTAACTCTAACCCTAATCCTAACCAAAACCTAAACCTAACCCTAACCCTAACCAAAACCCTTACACTAATCCTAAATCTAACCTCTTACCCTAAAACTAACCATAAACATACCACAAAACTAAACTTAACGTGAACCTTAACAGTAATCCAATCCCTAACCCTAACCCTAAACCTGAACCTAACACTAAAACGAAAGCTAATCCTAATCATAATTCTAACCCTAACCCTTACACCAGCTCTAAACCTAATTTTACACTAACAATAAGTTTAACCCTAACCCCTTAACCTAAACCTAACCTTAACACTAACTTTAAATCTAAAACTAACCCTAACCCTAACCCTAACACTAACCCCTTACCCTAACGTTAACCTTAAATCTAAATCTAACTCTAAATCTAAAGACTAACAATATCCCTAACCTCAACCGTAACCCAGATTCCACCCTAAATAAAGCTAATCCTAACCTTAATTCGAACCCAAACCTAACAATAAACCTAACCCTAAATTTTAAACTATCAATGTCACTAACCCTAACCCCTTACCATAAAGATAACACTAACACTAAATTTAACTCTAAAACTAACGTAAACCCTAACCCTAACCCTAACATTAACCCTGATCCTAAACATAAAAGTTAAGCTTATCCTAATGCTAATTCTAAACCTAACCCAAACGCTGACCATAAACCTGACTCTAACACTAAAACTACAGCTAATCCTAACTTTAATTCTAAATCTAACCCTAAA
>NW_011889248.1:163265-167513 GCF_000151845.1 Pteropus vampyrus
TTACACTAACAATAACCCTAACTGTAAACCCTTACTCAAAACCTAACCCTAACCTTAATCCAACCCTAACCCTAACCCTAACCTAACCCTAACCCTAACCCTAATCCAACCCTAATCCTAACCCTAACCTAAATCTAACCCTAACCCTAACCTTAACACTAACCTAACCGTAAAAATATCTCTAACCCTAACCCTAATCCTAACCCTAATCCTTTACCGAAGCCTAACCCTAACCCTAATATTAACCCTAACCTTAACCCTAATGCCAACAATAATCCTAACTCTATTTGTACACTAAAAATAAATATAAACCTAACGCATTACACTAACCTTAACCATAAACCTAAAGCTAGCCCTAAACCTAACAGAAAACCTAACACTATCCCTAAAGTCAATCAAAACTTAACACTAACCCTAACCCTAAACATAAACCTACAGCTAATCTAAACATAAACTGAACCCTAACGGTAATCCTAACGCTAACCTAACCTTAAAGCTAACCCTAACCCTTTACCCTAACCCGAAACCCTAAATCTAATGCAAACCCTAAACCTAACACTAACCGTAACTCTAACCTTAACCTAAACCTTAGCCTAACCATTACAATAACTTAACTCTAACCGTAACTGTAACACTAATCTTAACTCTAAACTCTTACCCTAACACTAATTATAAACATAACCAAACCTAATCCTAACCTATACCTACCCTTAACCCAAACCCTAAACATAGTCCTAACCCTAAGTCTAACCCTAAAACTAATCCTAAATATAACCAATACTCTAACCCTAACTCTAACCCTAACACTGATCTTAATGTTTAAACTAAATCTAATCCTAACCCTAATTGTACCCCTAACCTTACCAATAACCAAACCCAGAATTTTACACTAAGAATAACTATAACCATAAACCCTTAACCTAAACCTAAACTGAACTCTAAATTTAACTCTAAAACTAACCCTAACCCTAACCCTAACATTATCCCTAACCCTTATCCTAAACCCAAAATGAAAGCTAAAGAAAACCCTAATTCTAACCCTAACCCTAACCCTAACCCTAATAGTAAAACTTACCCTAAACCTAACTGTAACCCCAACCCTAACACTAACCCTAACATTCACCCTAAACCTAACCCTAATCCTAACCGTAACCTAAACCTAACCCTAAACCTTCCCCTAACTCTAACCTTAACTCTAAATTTTACACTAAAATATCGCTAACCCTAACCTCTTACCCTAAACCTAATACTAACCATAAATTAACTCTAAAACTAACTTTAACCTTAGCCCTAACATTAACCCAAACGCTGATCCTAAAACTAAAACTAGAAGCTATCCTAATCATAATTCTACCACTAATCATAACACAAACCCTAACCCTAAATTTTAAACTAGCAATAAATATAAACCTAAATCTAACCCTAACCCTAACACTAACACTAACCTAACTGTAAAAATATCTCTAACCCTAACCCTAATCCTAACCCTAATCCCTTACCGAAGTCTAACCCTAACCCTAATATTAACCCTAACCTTAACCCTAATGCCAACAATCATCCTAACTCTATTTGTAAACTAAAAATAAATATAAACCTAACCCCTTACACTAACCTTAACCATAAACCTAAAGCTAACCCTAAACTTAACAGAAAACCTAACACTATCCCTAATGTCAATCAAAACTTAACACTAACCCTAACCCTAAACATAAACCTACAGCTAATCTAAACATAAACTGAACCCTAACGGTAACCCTAACGCTAACCTAACCTTAAAGCTAACCCTAACCCCTTACCCTAACCCGAAACCCTAAATCTAATGCAAACCCTAAACGTAACACTAACCGTAACTCTAACCCTAACCTAAACCTTAGCCTAACCATTACATTAACTTAACTCTAACCGTAACCGTAACACTAATCTTAACTCTAAACTCTTACCCTAACACTAACCCTAAACATAACCAAACCTAATCCTAACCTATACCTACCCTTAACCCAAACCCTAAACCTAGCCTTAACCCTAAGCCTAACCCTAAAACTAATCCTAAATATAACCAATACCCTAACACTAACTCTAACCCTAACACTGATCTTAATGCTTAAACTAAATCTAATCCTAACCCTAATTATACCCCTAACCTTACCAATAACCAAACCCAGAATTTTACACTAAGAATAACTATAACCATAAACCATTAACCTAAACCTAAACTGAACTCTAAATTTAACTCTAAAACTAACCCTAACCCTAACCCTAACATTATCCCTAACCCTGATCCTAAACCCAAAATGAAAGCTAAAGAAAACCCTAATTCTAACCCTAACACTAACCCTAACCCTAAACCCTAACCCTAACCCTAACAGTAAAACTAACCCTAAACCTAATCGTAACCCCAACCCTAACACTAACCCTAACATTCACCCTAAACCTAACCCTAATCCTAACCGTAACCTAAACCTAACCCTAAACCTTCCCCTAACCCTAACCTTAACTCTAAATTTTACACTAAAATATCGCTAACCCTAACCTCTTACCCTAAACCTAATACTAACCATAAATTAACTCTAAAACTAACTCTAACCTTAGCCCTAATATTAACCCAAACGCTGATCCTAAAACTAAAACTAGAAGCTATCCTAATCATAATTCTACCACTAAACATAACACAAACCCTAAACCTAAATTTTAAACTAGCAATAAATATAAACATAGCCCTATAACCTAAATCTAAACCTAACTCTAACTTTAACTCTAAAATTAACACTAACCCTAAATCTAACATTAACCCTACCCTGATACTAACCACAAAACTAAAGCTAATAGTAACCTTAATTCTAACCCTAAAACTAATCCAAAGCCTAACACTAAACCATAACTCTAACTCTAACACTAAACCTAACCCTAAACCTAACCCTATCCCTGTCCCTAAACTTAACTCTAACCCTAACCAAAACACTAACATTAACCGTAACCCTAACCCTGTTACCCTAACCTGAAACCCTACCCTAAACCTGAGCTTAACGAAAACCATAATCCTAACCCTAATCCCTAATCCTAACCCTAACCATAATCCTAAACCTGACTGAAACCTAACCCTATTACTCACCGTAACACTAACCCTAACACTAATCCTAGCCTTACCTAAACCTACCTAACTCTAACCCTAACCCTAATCATAAAACTATCCCTAAATTAAACCTAACTTGAAACCTAATGATAATCCTATCCCTAACCCTAACCCTAGCTCTGACCCTAAACCTAAAACAAAAGTTATTCCTAATCCTAATTCAAACACTATTTACTACACTAACCTTAACTGTAAATTTTACGTTAACAATAACCCGAACTCTAACCCTAAATATAACCCTAACCCTAAACCTATCTCTAAACTAAACCTAACTCTAAATTTTACTCTAAAACTAACACTGACCGTAACCTTAACCCTAACCTTAACCCCAAAACTGAAGCAATTCCTAACCCTAATTCTAACCCTGGCCTTAACTCTAACCCCAGTCCTCACTCTAAACCTAACCGTAAACCCAAACTTAACCTTGATGATAACTCTAACCCTAAACCTAACTCTAACAAATAACCCTAACCCTAAACATAACCCTAATCCTATCCATTACCCTAACCCTAACCCTAACCGTAACCCTAAATTTTACACCAACTATAACCATAACATGAACTCCTTAACCTTAACCTAATACTAACTCAAAATTAACTCTAAAATTAACTCTTATCCTAACCTAAACCTAACTGTAACACTAAACATGATGCAGATTCTAACCCAAAAAACTAAACCTAATCCTAAACCTAATTCGAACACTAACCCTAAATTTTACACTAAAAATAACCCTAACCCTAACCCTAAAACTAACCCTAACCCTAACCCTAAACCTAATTCTAAGCCTATCCCTAAACCTAAACCTAACCCTAACTCTATCACCTTATCCTAACCATAAACCTAACCCTAACACTAACTTTAACTCTAAAACTAACCCTAACTCTAACCCTAACCCTAACACTAACCCTAACCCTATCCTAATTCTTATTCTAACCTAACCCTAATCCTCACATGATCCTAATCCTAACCCTAACCCTCACTCTCAACTTAACCTGAACATAACACTAAACCTCACCTTCACACTCACTCTAACCCTAATTCTAAACCTAACCCTAAAACTAAACCTAACCCTTAGCCCTAATTGTAACCCTAAACCTAAACTTAACATGAACCTTAAC
>NW_011889248.1:167563-169358 GCF_000151845.1 Pteropus vampyrus
CCAAAATGAAAGCTAAAGAAAACCCTAATTCTAACCCTAACACTAACCCTAACCCTAAACCCTAACCCTAACCCTAACAGTAAAACTAACCCTAAACCTAACCGTAACCCCAACCCTAACACTAACCCTAACATTCACCCTAAACCTAACCCTAATTCTAACCGTAACCTAAACCTAACCCTAAATCTTCCCCTAACCCTAACCTTAACTCTAAATTTTACACTAAAATATCGCTAACCCTAAACTCTTACCCTAAACCTAATACTAACCATAAATTAACTCTAAAACTAACTCTAACCTTAGCCGTAACATTAACCCAAACGCTGATCCTAAAACTAAAACTAGAAGCTATCCTAATCATAATTCTACCACTAAACATAACACAAACCCTAACCCTAAATTTTAAACTAGCAATAAATATAAACGTAGCCCTATAACCTAAATCTAAACCTAAGTCTAACTTTAACTCTAAAATTAACACTAACCCTAAATCTAACATTAACCTTAACCCTGATACTAACCACAAAACTAAAGCTAATGGTAACCTTAATTCTAACCCTAAAACTAATCCAAAGCCTAACACTAAACAATAACTCTAACTCTAACACTAAACCTAACCCTAAACCTAACCCTATCCCTGTCCCTAAACTTAACTCTAACCCTAACCAAAACACTAACACTAACCGTAACCCTAACCCTGTTACCCTAACCTTAACCCTACCCTAAACCTGAGCTTAACGAAAACCATAACCCTAACCCTAATCCCTAATCCTAACCCTAACCATAACCCTAAACCTGACTGAAACCTAACCCTATCACTCACCGTAACACTAACACTAACACTAATCCTAGCCTTACATAAACCTACCTAACTCTAACCCTAACCCTAATCATAAAACTACCCCTAAACTAAACCTAACTTGAAACCTAATGATAATCCTATCCCTAACCCTAATCCTAGCTCTGACCCTAAACCTAAAACAAAAGCTATTCCTAATCCTAATTCAAACACTATTTACTACACTAACCTTAACCGTAAATTTTACGTTAACAATAACCCGAACTCTAACCCTAAATATAACCCTAACCTTAAACCTATCTCTAAACTAAACCTAACTCTAAATTTTACTCTAAAACTAACACTGACCGTAACCCTAACCCTAACCTTAACCCCAAAACTAAAGCAATTCCTAACCCTAATTCTAACCCTGGCCTTAACTCTAACCCCAGTCCTCACTCTAAACCTAACCATAAACCCAAACTTAACCTTGATGATAACTCTAACCCTAAACCTAACTCTAACAAATAAACCTAACCCTAAACATAACCCTAATCCTATCCATTACCCTAACTCTAACCCTAACCCTAACCCTAAATTTTACACCAACTATAACCATAACACGAACTCCTTAACCTTAACCTAATGCTAACTCAAAATTAACTCTAAAATTAACTCTTATCCTAACCTAAACCTAACTGTAACACTAAACGTGATGCAGATTCTAACCCATAAAACTAAACCTAATCCTAAACCTAATTCGAACACTGACCCTAAATTTTACACTAAAAATAACCCTAACCCTAACCCTAAAACTAACCTTAACCCTAAACCTAAACCTAATTCTAAGCCTATCCCTAAACCTAAACCTAACCCTAACTCTATCACCTTATCCTAACCATAAACCTAACCCTAACACTAACTTTAACTCTAAAACTAACCCTAACTCTAACCCTAACCCTAACACTAACCCTAACCCTATCCTAATTCTTATTCTAACCTAACCCTAATCCTCAC
>NW_011889248.1:169408-174623 GCF_000151845.1 Pteropus vampyrus
ATCTCTAACAATAATCCTAACCCTAAATTTTAAATTAACAGTAACCCTAAGCCTAACCACTTACCCTATATCTTACCCTGAAACTAATGCTAACCTTAAGCCTAACACTAACCCTAACCCTAACCTTAACCCTAACTTAAATCTAACCCTAACCCTAAAGCTAATGTAACCCTAAACCCAACCCTAATCCTAACAGTAATCCTAATTCTAACCTCTTATCCTAAACCAACCCAGAACTTATGCTAACCCTAACCCTAACATTAACCCTAACTCTAACCTCTTACCCAAAACCTATCCCTAACCCTAACTTTAACTGTAAAATTAACACTAACCCTAACCCTAACACTATGCCTAACCAAGATACTTACCCTAAAATTAAAGCTAAACTTAAGCCTAAATTTAAATCTAATCCTAAATTTTACACTAACAATAACCCTAACTGTAAACCCTTACTCAAAACCTAACCCTAACCTTAATCCAACCCTAACCTTAATGCTAACCCTAACCTAACCCTAACCCTAATCCTAATCCAACCCTAACCCTAACCCTAACCCTAACCTAAATCTAACCCTAACCCTAACCCTAACCCTAACACTAACCTAACTGTAAAAATATCTCTAACCCTAACCCTAATCCTAACCCTAATCCCTTACCGAAGCCTAACCCTAACCCTAACATTAACCCGAACCTTAAACCTAATGCCAACAATCATCCTAACTCTATTTGTAAACTAAAAATAAATATAAACCTAACCCCTTACACTAACCTTAACCATAAACCTAAAGCTAACCCTAAACCTAACAGAAAACCTAACACTATCCCTAAAGTCAATCAAAACTTAAAACTAAACCTAACCCTTAGCCCTAATTGTAACCCTAAACCTAAACTTAACATGAACCTTAACCCTAATCCTAAACCTAAACCTAAAGTTAACACAACTCTAAAGCTCACCCTCACCCTACACCTGAAACTAACCCCAACCCAAATCGAAAACCTAACCCTATCTTAACCGTAAACCTAATATTGACCTCGCACTCACCCACACTCTAAATCTAACCCTAACTTTAATCATAAACCTCGCACTCACCCACACTCTAAATCTAACCCTAACTTTAACCTTAAGCTTAACCGTAACCTAACACTAAACCTGACTCTAACCTTAACCCTAACCCAAACTTTAACCTTAACCAAACCCTAACCCTAACCCTAAAACTAACCTTAATTCCAAACCAAACTTAACTCTAACGCTAACCCTAAGCCCTAAAGCTAACCCTAACACTAATCCGAATTATAGCACAATGCAATACCTAACACGATACCTAACCCCAACATTAATTCTACCCGTCAAAAAAACACTCAGTCTGAACCTCACCATCTGTAACCCAAAACGTTACAGTAAACCTATCCCAAAACTCAACCTTAAACTTAAAACTAACCTAATATTAACCCTGACCATAATCTTAACCCTAACCTTAACCCCAAAACTAAAGCAATTCCTAACCCTAATTCTAACCCTGGCCTTAACTCTAACCCCAGTCCTCACTCTAAACCTAACCATAAACCCAAACTTAACCTTGATGATAACTCTAACACTAAACCTAACTCTAACAAATAACCCTAACCCTAAACATAACCCTAATCCTATCCATTACCCTAACCCTAACCCTAACCGTAACCCTAAATTTTACACCAACTATAACCATAACATGAACTCCTTAACCTTAACCTAATACTAACTCAAAATTAACTCTAAAATTAACTCTTATCCTAACCTAAACCTAAGTGTAATGCTAAACATGATGCAGATTCTAACCCAAAAAACTAAACCTAATCCTAAACCTAATTCGAACACTAACCCTAAATTTTACACTAAAAATAACCCTAACCCTAACCCTAAAACTAACCCTAACCCTAACCCTAATCCTAAACCTAAACCTAAACCTAATTCTAAGCCTATCCCTAAACCTAAACCTAACCCTAACTCTATCACCTTATCCTAACCATAAACCTAACCCTAACACTAACTTTAACTCTAAAACTAACCCTAACTCTAACCCTAACCCTAACACTAACCCTAACCCTATCCTAATTCTTATTCTAACCTAACCCTAATCCTCACCCTCATCCTAATCCTAACCTTAACCCTCACTCTCAACTTAACCTGAACATAACACTAAACCTCACCTTCACACTCACTCTAACCCTAATTCTAAACCTAACCCTAAAACTAAACCTAACCCTTAGCCCTAATTGTAACCCTAAACCTAAACTTAACATGAACCTTAACCCTAATCCTAAACCCAAACCTAAAGTTAACGCAACTCTAAAGCTCACCCTCACCCTAACCCTGAAACTAACCCCAACCCAAATCGAAAACCTAACCCTATTTTAACCGTAAGCCTAATATTGACCTAATCATAAACCTCACACTCACCCACACTCTAAATCTATCCCTAACTTTAACCTAAAGCTTAACCGTAACCTAACACAAAACCTGACTCTAACCCTAACCCTAACCCAAACTTTAACCTTAACCAAACCCTAACCCTAACCCTAACCCTAAAACTAACCTTAATTCCAAACCAAACCTAACCCTAATGCTAACCCTAAGCCCTAAACCTAACCCTAACACTAATCCGAATTATAGCACAATGCAATACCTAACACGATACCTAACCCCAACATTAATTCTACCCGTCAAAAAAACACTCAATCTGAACCTCATCATCTGTAACTCAAAACGTTACAGTAAACCTATCCCAAACTCAACCTTAAACTTAAAACTAACCTAATATTAACCTTAACCATAAAACCTAAATTTAACTCCGACATGAAAACTAATGCGAAACCTAATCTTTACACTAACACTAACCTAACCGTATCCCTAAATGTAATCCTAATTCTAAACAAAACCTAACCCTAACGCTAACCCTACCTAATTCTTAACCTAAACCTAAACCTAAACTAAATCTAACCCTAAACCAACACTAACCCTAACCCTAAACTAACACAAACCCTAAACCTAACCCCTTACCATATCAATAAGTCTAACCTTAAACCTCACCCTATCTCTAACCCTAACCCTAACACTAACCCTAAAATAACCCTATACTCACCCTAACCTAACCCTAACACTAATGCTAAACCTAATGCTAACCTTAATCCTAACCCTAACACTAACCCTAAAATAATCCTATACTCAACGTAGCTAACGCTAACACTAACACTAAACCTAATGCTAAACTTAATCCTAACCCTAACTCCAACCCTAATTGAACTATACTTAATCCTTACCCTAAAAAAAATTAACCATAACCCTAATCTAAACCTAAACCATCCCCTAATTGTAACCCTAATTGAAACGTAACTCTTACTCTACCACTAACCCTAAACCTAACATTAACACTAAACCTAACCTTAACCTTAAACCTAAAACTAAACCTCAAGCTAATGTAACCCTACCGCTAAACCAATCCCTAACCTTAAACGTCACCCTCAAACTTACCCTAACACTAACCCTTAACACTAACCTTATCCTACCATAAATGTAACTCTATCCCTAACCATAAATAAAAACTAACACAAACCCTATCACTAACCTCGACCTTAACCTAAACCAAACCCTATCACTAAAGCTAACCCTAACACTAACCTAACTTTAAACCTAACCTGTCACCCTAACCCTAACATAAACCTAACCGTGACCGTACCCCTAATTCTAAATATACAGCTAATCCTTACACTAACCACACCCCAAACCTAAACCTAACCTAACCGTAAACGAAACCTATGCCAAACCGCTAACCATAACCTTAGCAGTAACGTAAACCAATAGAAGAGACAAATGGTAGACTGCACTTCAGGATATGAAAATCAGGCCTTCAAATGCTAGTTTCCTTTGTACGTGCTGCATACTTTCTACCAAGTTTACAGTATTTCTATCTCTTCTTAAAGGCTAATGGTGAACCGAAGTATGAAAACATCATACAACATTGTTCCTCGCTGCAGTCTCCTATCTTTTCAGCATATACCCTCTCTTCCAAAACACAGAAGACCGATCCCACTTCGTACGAATTTCTACAATGAAAACTCCCTGGGTTCTAGGATTAATTTCACACTTTGTCATTGTTGGAAGACTCTCACTTTGAGTCAGGAAGTACAATTATCAAGTGGCTTCTTAGAACAATAGTGCAGCCTATTCACCATACCTGTATATCATTTAGCGAAAAGGATGAGTACGAAGCAGCATTTCTAAACAGAAGCTTACAGAGTGGAGGCGCGTATTTCCAAAGCCTTAGCCTCAAGTATTATTCGTCAGTATGGTCAAACTTCTCAATTAAGTATATTTACCTGCCTGCCTTCATGCTTCAAAGCTCGTCAGTGTCCATCTAAAATCTTTGGAGATGGTTTCGATTTCCACATGGAGTAGCAAACACATGGTGTTCATCCGTGGAACCACACTCCTGAGGACACAGATTCCTACCCCATCCTCCTCAGAATGATTGCTCTTCAAATTACCCTTCGACACTACAGGCCACACACTGTGGCATTCTGATTTATTTGGCACAGAAGAAAGACTGTGTGCTGCTATTCCCAACTGCAAACAAGCTGCTAGTATATTACTACCCATTCGTGCATTGTAGGCAGACACCAATGTCAAGAGCATGAAGGTCAAGAGTGTTTCCCACCAGCTACTTGGAACTGAAAAGAGGACATGTCAAAACAGATCGACAGTTATGTCACACCGAGAGTGAGCATCACTCATGTCAAAAACAACGTTGCTAAGAACTTGCTCAAAGCAAAAAAGGTATTACCCAAATGACAGTCAACAACTGCATTTCCTTTATGTACATTGTTAGTGTCCTGACTGACTTCAAAGAATATGCCAGTACGACAACCAAAACTTTGACTGAAATTCTGCAAGACAGAAAGAAGGCACTCAAAAGAGAGTTTCCTTGCATGTGCTGCAGACTTTCTCTACAGTTCTTAGTATTTCTCTCTGTCCTTAATGGCAACATGTGAAACAAAGTATTAAAAACCCAACCATGACGTATTGTTAATCGCTACAGTCTAATGGCTTTTCAGCATATGCGCTCTCTTCCAAAAAACAGCTGCCTGAAACATCTATACGAATTTCCACAATGAAAACTGCCAGGTTTCCAGTATTTATTTCATACTTTGTAGTTGTTGGAAGTTTCCAACTTTGCTTCAGAAA
>NW_011889248.1:175791-176267 GCF_000151845.1 Pteropus vampyrus
AAGAGAGTTTCCTTGCATGTGCTGCAGACTTTCTCTACAGTTCTTAGTATTTCTCTTTGTTCTTAATGGCAACATGTGAAACAAAGTACTAAAAACCCAACCGTGACATATTGTTAATCGCTGCAGTCTAATGTCTTTCATAATATATGCTCACCTCTAAAAATGGATCCCTAACCTGCTTCATACGATTTTCCACAACGAAAACTGCCAGGATTCCAGCATTAATTACACACTTTGTAATTCCAACTTTGCTTCAGAAATTACTGTTTTCAAGTCACTATTTAGAACAAGAGTGCAGCCCATTCAAAAATATCTGTATATCACTTAGAATAAAGGATGGAACACGGTTTCTAAACTGAAGCTTCTAGAGTGAAAGTGGCGCTTTTAAATCCTTTTCCTCAAGCATGATTCGTCAGAGTGATCTAAACTCTGTAATAAGCATATTTGGATGCAGCATACATGCTCTAAAATTTGGT
>NW_011889248.1:177487-178786 GCF_000151845.1 Pteropus vampyrus
GAGTATGGAACACGGTTTCTAAACTGAAGCTTCTAGAGTGAAAGTGGCACTTTTAAATCCTTTTCCTCAAGCATGATTCGTCAGAGTGATCTAAACTCTGTAATAAGCATATTTGGATGCAGCATACATGCTCTAAAATTTGGTCTGTGTCCTTTTCATCAACCCCGAGAGACGGTTTCAATTTCCACACGCGGTGCAAAAGATTTCGGATATGTATACGGAATGCAGCTTCCAAGAACATAGATTTCAAGTACATTCTCACCAGAGGGATTTCTCTTCAAATTCACCGTGGACACTGCATGCAACATCCAGTGTCTTTCTGTTTTCCTGGGCAAAGATACACTGTATCAGAAAACTGGTAGTCTGCCACTAGTATAAACTACAAAGAAGCTGCCACTGTATCACGACCTGCTCGTACACTGTAGGCAGACAGCAAGCTCAAGAGCATCGATGTCAAGACACTTTCCCACCAGCTCTCTGGTACTGAAAACTGCACACATCCAAACAATCTAAAGTTATGTCAGACGGGGATTGAGCAACAATCATATCAAAAACAACAGGATGAAGATCAGACTCAAATCATAAATGTATAACCCGATTGACGATCAAGAATTGCAATTTCTTTCTGTACTTTATTAGAGTGCCATCTGATTTCACAAAATATACCAATAGAAGGGACAAATTGTTGACTGCACTTTTGGATACGGAAAGCAGGCATTCAAATGCTTGTTTCCTTTGTACGTACTGCATACTTTCTACCAAGTTGACAGTGTTTCTATCTCTTCTTATTGGCAAACAGTGAACCGAAGTATGAAAACATCATGCCACATTGCCCCTTGCTGCAGTCTCATGTCTTTTCCTCATACACCCTCTCTTCCATAACACGGAAGCCTGAACACACTTCGTACGAATTACTACAATGAAAACTCCCCGGTTTCCAGGATTAGTTTCACACTTTGTAGTTTTCAAAAAAAATTCACACTTTGAGTCAGGAAGTACAATTATCAAGTCGCTTCTTAGAACAATACTGCAACCCATTCAACATACCTGTATATCACTTAGCAAAAAGATGAGTATGGAGCAGCGTTTCTAAACAGAAGCTTACAGAGTGGAGGCGCAACTTTCCAAAGCCTTAGCCTCAAGTATTATTCGTCAGCGTGGTCAAACTTCTGAATTAAGTACATTTACATGCCTGCCTTCATGTTTCAAAGCTGGTCAGTGTCTGTCTAAAATCTGTGGAGACGGTTTCAATTTCCACATGGAGTAGCAAACATATGGTGTTCATCTATGGAACTGCGC
>NW_011889248.1:179681-180186 GCF_000151845.1 Pteropus vampyrus
GGCAAACGGTGAACCGAAGTATGAAAACATCATACCACATTGCCCCTTGCTGCAGTCTCATGTCTTTTCCTCATATACCCTCTCTTCCATAACACGGAAGCCTGAACACACTTCGTACGAATTACTACAATGAAAACTCCCGGTTTCCAGGATTAGTTTCACACTTTGTAGTTTTCAAAAAAAATTGACACTTTGAGTCAGGAAGTACAATTATCAAGTTGCTTCTTAGAACAATACTGCAACCCATTCAACATACCTGTATATCACTTAGCAAAAAGATGAGTATGGAGCAGCGTTTCTAAACAGAAGCTTACACAGTGGAGGCGCAACTTTCCAAAGCCTTAGCCTCAAGTATAATTCGTGAGCGTGGTCAAACTTCTGAATTAAGTACATTTACATGCCTGCCTTCATGCTTCAAAGCTGGTCAGTGTCTGTCTAAAATCTGTGGAGACGGTTTCAATTTCCACATGGAGTAGCAAACATATGGTGTTCATCTATGGAACTG
>NW_011889248.1:180236-182194 GCF_000151845.1 Pteropus vampyrus
GCGGTGCAAAAGATTTCGGATTTGTATAAGGAATGCGGCTTCCAAGAACATAGATTTCAAGTACATTCTCACCAGAGGAATTTCTCGTCAAATTCACCGTGGACACTGCATGCAACATCCAGTGTCTTTCTGTTTTCCTGGGCAAAGATACACTGTATCAGAAAGCTGGTAGTCTGCCACTAGTATAAACTACAAAGAAGCTGCCACTGTATCACAACCTGCTCGTACACTGTAGGCAGACGGCAAGCTCAAGAGTATGGATGTCAAGACACTTTCCCACCAGCTCTCTGGTACTGAAAACTGCACACATCCAAACAATCTAAAGTTATGTCAGAGGGGGATTGAGCAACAATCATATCAAAAACAACGGGATGAAGATCAGACTCAAATCATAAATGTATAACCCGACTGACGATCAAGAATTGCAATTTCTTTCTGTACTTTATTAGAGTGCCAACTGATTTCACAAAATATACCAACAGAAGGGACAAATTGTTGATTGCACTTTTGGATACGGAAAGCAGGCATCCAAATGCTAGTTTCCTTTGTACGTACTGCATACTTTCTACAAAGTTTACAGTGTTTCTATCTCTTCTTATTGGCAAACGGTGAACCGAAGTATGAAAACATCATACCACATTGCCCCTTGCTGCAGTCTCATGTCTTTTCCTCATATACCCTCTCTTCCATAACACAGAAGCCTGAACACACTTCGTACGAATTACTACAATGAAAACTCCCCGGTTTCCAGGATTAGTTTCACACTTTGTAGTTTTCAAAAAAAAATTCACACTTTGAGTCAGGAAGTACAATTATCAAGTCGCTTCTTAGAACAATACTGCAACTCATTCAACATACCTGTATATCACTTAGCAAAACGATGAGTATGGAGCAGTGTTTCTAAACAGAAGCTTACAGAGTGGAGGCGCAACTTTCCAAAGCCTTAGCCTCAAGTATTATTCGTCAGCGTGGTCAAACTTCTGAATTAAGTACATTTACATGCCTGCCTTCATGCTTCAAACTGGTCAGTGTCTGTCTAAAATCTGTGGAGACGGTTTCAATTTCCACATGGAGTAGCAAACATATGGTGTTCATCTATGGAACTGTGCTTCTGAGGACACATACTCCTACCACATCCTCCCCAGAATGTTTGCCCTTCAAATTACCCTTCGACATGACAGGCCACATTGTTACATTCTGATTTTTTTGCACAGAAGAAAGATTTTATACAAAAGCTTTATGTGTGCCGCTATTCCCGACTACAAACAAGCTGCCACTGTATTACTACCTGTTCGTGCTTTCTAGGCAGACGCCAACCTCAAGAGCATAAAGGTCAAGAGTGTTTACCACCAGCTCCTTGGAACTGAAAAGAGGAGACGTCAAAACAGACCTAGAGTTATGTCACACAGAGAGCAGCGTTTCTAACACAAACCTTAAAACTAATGCGAAACCTAACCCTAACCCTAACCCTAACCTTAACCCTAACCTAAATCTAATACTAATCCTAACCATAACCATAATCCTACCCCAAAAAGAAACTTTGCTAGAACCCTATCGATAACCCTAATCCTAAACCCTAAGCATAACACTAACCCAATATCTGAATTTAACCCTGATCTTAACCTAAACCTAAAGCTAATCATAAACCTAATTCTAACCCTAATCATAAATTTTACACTAACAATAACCCTAACGCTAACACTTTACCCTAAAACTAACCTTAAAATTAAAGCTAACTCAAACCCTATAGTAACCCTTAACCTAACACTAACCCTAACACTGATCTTAACCATAAAACTAAAGCTAAATCTAACCCAATTCTAACCCTAACCCTAAATTTTATACTAACAATAGCATTAACCCTAACTGGTTTCCCTTATGCTAACCCTAAACTATAGCTAAGCCTAATTCTAACACTAAGCCTATCCCAAAGCATAACTTTAACCTAAACCTAACAC
>NW_011889248.1:184119-185957 GCF_000151845.1 Pteropus vampyrus
TAAAACTAACCCTAACCCTAACCTTAACATTAATCCTAAATCTAAACTCTTACCTATCCCTGACACTATAACATAACCTAACCCACACCATAACATAACCTAACCCTAACCCTAAACCTAACACTAACTCTAACACTAAAACCTAACCATAACCTGCACCTGAACCCTAATGCTGATCCTACCCTTAAAACTAAAGTTAATCCTAATGCTAACTATACACCTAATAATAACCCTCATTTTAATTGTAAATTAACAATAACTCTAATCCTAGCCCATTAACATAAAGTATCCCTACAACTAAATTTAACTCTAAAACTATCACTGCCCCTTACCTAATGTTATCATTAACTCAAACCCTGATCCTAACCCTAAAACTAAAGCTAATCGAAACCCTAATTGTAACTCTAATCCTAAATCTGACCTTAAACCTGAACCTTAAACTAAAGCTTAACCTAACTATATTTCTAACCCTTATCCTAAATTTTAAACAAACCATAACCCTAAATCTAACTCTAACCCTAACACTAACCTTAACTCTAACAGTAACCCTAACCTAAACCTAACCCTTACACTAAACCTTACCATAAATCTCACGGTAACCTAAAGCTATCCTGAAAACTAACTGTAATACAAATGTTATGTCTCACCTCTTACCCTACACTAAATCTAAAGGTAAACCTAACCCTAAGAATAACCCTAATCGAAAAACTAACCTCACCCCTAACCCTAACTCTAACACTAACACTAACACTAACAACTAACCCAAACCCTAACCATAATCCTAAACACTTACCTTAACCATAACCCAAACCCTAACACTGAACCCTAAACCCAAACTTAATCCTCTTCCTAAGCCTGATCCTATCCCTAAAACATATGCTAACTCCAACAATAACACTAAACCTAACCCTAAATATTACATTAACCATAACCTTAACCCTAACCTCTTTCCCTAACCCTAAACATAAATTTAACTCCAAAACTACCCGTAACACTAATCTTAACTCTAATATTAAGAC
Source organism: Pteropus vampyrus (assembly GCF_000151845.1). Classification (NCBI taxonomy): domain Eukaryota; kingdom Metazoa; phylum Chordata; class Mammalia; order Chiroptera; family Pteropodidae; genus Pteropus; species Pteropus vampyrus. The sequence continues at coordinate 185,139 of NW_011889248.1, forward strand.
TAACCCTGATCAAATCCCTAAAATAAAGCTAATCCTTACTGTAATTCTAACCCAAACCCTAATACTAACCATAAAGCTGTTCCTATCTGTAAAAGTAAAGCTAATTTTAACCATAAACCTAACTCTAAACCTCTATTTAACCATAACCCTAAACCTAAAACTAACATTAAGCCTAACGCTAAACCTAAATACTAAACCTAACCCTAACACTAACCTAACCATAACCCTAACGCTAAGATTAATCCTAACTCTAACCTTTTACTCTAAACATAACACTACAAATATCCCTAACCCTAAAACTAACCTTAACCTAAACCTAACCCTAACCCTAAGCCTAACCCTAATCATAACACTAATTCTAACTTTAAATTCTTTCCCTAAGAATAACCCTAAACCTAAGCCTAAACTAAAGCTAAATCTAACCCTAACCTAACATAAACCCAACAGTAATCGTAACTCTAACCTCTTATTTTAATCCCAGCCCTAAACCTATGCTAACACTAACCCTAACGAGAACCCTAACCCTTAATCTAACACCAACCCTAACCTTAAACCTAACCTAAACTTAACCCTAACCCTAACTCTAAATTAACCCTAACCATAACTCTAACCGTAACCTAAACCTTATCCTAAGCCTAGCATTCACCCTGTCCCTAACCATAACCCTAAGTTTAACTCTAAAAGTAACTCTACTCTAACACTAACCCTCTCACTAACCATAAACCTGAACCTAACCCTAATACTAAAGGTAATTCTAACTCTAAATCTAACACTAACCCTAACTCTAAACTTTCAACTGACAATAAGCCTAACCGTAAT
>NW_011889248.1:186007-187577 GCF_000151845.1 Pteropus vampyrus
CAAAAGCTTTATGTGTGCCACTATTCCCGACTACAAACAAGCTGCCACTGTATTACTACCTGTTCGTGCTTTCTAGGCAGACGCCAACCTCAAGAGCATAAAGGTCAAGAGTGTTTACCACCAGCTCCTTGGAACTGAAAAGAGGAGACGTCAAAACAGACCTAGAGTTATGTCACACAGAGAGCAGCGTTTCTAACACAAACCTTAAAACTAATGCGAAACCTAACCCTAACCCTAACCCTAACCTTAACCCTAACCTAAATCTAATACTAATCCTAACCATAACCATAATCCTACCCCAAAAAGAAACTTTGCTAGAACCCTATCGATAACCCTAATCCTAAACCCTAAGCATAACACTAACCCAATATCTGAATTTAACCCTGATCTTAACCTAAACCTAAAGCTAATCATAAACCTAATTCTAACCCTAATCATAAATTTTACACTAACAATAACCCTAACGCTAACACTTTACCCTAAAACTAACCTTAAAATTAAAGCTAACTCAAACCCTATAGTAACCCTTAACCTAACACTAACCCTAACCCTAATCTTAACCATAAAACTAAAGCTAAATCTAACCCAATTCTAACCCTAACCCTAAATTTTATACTAACAATAGCATTAACCCTAACTGGTTTCCCTTATGCTAACCCTAAACTATAGCTAAGCCTAATTCTAACACTAAGCCTATCCCAAAGCATAACTTTAACCTAAACCTAACACGAATCCTAAAAGTAACCCTAACAGTAAATTAACCCTAACCCTAACCATAACCTAAACCTAACCTTATCATAAAAAACCTAACACTTATCATAAAAATAAACCTAAACTAAATCTAACCCAAACCCTAATGGTAACCCTAACCCTAACATAACACTAACCCTATCCCTAAGTCTAACATAAATCCTAAATCTAACTTCTTATCCTAACCCTAACCCTTAACCTAATCCTAACTCTAACTCTAACCAAGATCCTAACTCTAAAACAAGATATACCTAACTCTAAATCTAACCATAACACTAACACTAACCCTAACTCTGAATTTTACACTAACAATGACATAAAACCGAACCCTTAACCGTAAACCTAATCCTAACTATAATTTTAACTGTAAAACTAACCATATCACTAAGTGTAACACTAAACCAAAAGATAACTCTAACCCTAATTATAACCCTAACACTAACCCAAAACTTACCCCTAACACTAAAACTAAGCGAAACCCTAACCACTAACAGAATCCGTAATTCAATCCCTAATCCATTATCTTAATGCTAACCCTATCCCTAATAATAAACCTTGACCCTAATCCTAACAATAACCCACACCCTGATTCTAACCCTAAAACTAAAGCTAAAAATAACCCTAATTTTAACCCTACCCCTAACACTATCCCTAAATCGGAACCAACCTTAAAACTGAAGATAAACCCAACCCTAATCTAAATATAACCTTAAATTTTACTCCACCAATAAACCTAACCCTAACACTAACCCTAATCCTGATACTAACCCTAAAACTAAAGATTATCCTAACCCTAATTCTAAACCTAACCCTAAATTTT
>NW_011889248.1:187627-189541 GCF_000151845.1 Pteropus vampyrus
AATACTAAAGGTAATTCTAACTCTAAATCTAACACTAACCCTAACTCTAAACTTTCAACTGACAATAAGCCTAACCGTAATCCTTTATAATAAACATAACAGTAACACTAACTTTAATCTAAAAATAACCCTAACTCTAACCCTAATCTAAAATGTACCTTAACACTGATCCTAACCCTTAAACTAAAGTTAATGATAACCATAATTCCCAAACTTGTGCTAACCTTAAATCTACCAGGGTTTGAGTTAACCCTGCCCCTAACTCTAACCCTAACTTAACCCTAATCCTAACCGTAACCGTAACAGTAATTCTATATCTAAACTATCCCTAACCACTAACAGAAACCGTAATTCAATCCCTACTAACCCTAACTTAACCCTAATCCTAACCGTAACCGTAACAGTAATTCTATATCTAAACTATTACTCTAAGAGTAACCATACCTCGAACTCTAACCATAACCCAGACCTAAATTTTACTTTAACCCTAACCCTAACACTAACCATAACTCTCAACTAACCCTAACCCTAACGGTATTTCTAATCCTAACTAAATCTAACCCTAAATGTGCACCTAACACTCAACTATAGTTAACCCTAAACCTAACAATAACCCTATCCCTAAGCATAAACCTAAGCTACAACTAACCCTAAGGCTAAACATGAGCTTAAACCTACCAATAATCAAAACCTAACCCGAAACCTAATGACAACCCTAACACTAACCTAACCCTCACCCTAACCCTAAATCCTAATACTAACTCTAACCTTAACCCTAACCTTAAACCCTAACCCTAACCGTAACCCAAACGCTATCTCTGATCCTAACACTAAAACTAAAGCTTATTCTAATGCTAACACTAATCTTAACTCTAACCCTAACCCTAACCTACACATAAACCTAATCCTAACCCTAACAATAAACCAACTCTTACTAAACCTTACCTGATGCATAACGGTAACCCTAACCCTAACCTATCCTAAAACTAACCTAACCATAACCATAACCTTAACATTAAAGAGAACCCTTGTCCTAACCCAAAAAATCAAGCTAATGCTAACCATAATTCTAAAGCTAACCCTAACACTAACCTTAACCCTGATCTAACACTAACGCTTGTCCTAACCCTAATTCTAACCCTAACCCTAAATGTGACACTAACAATAACTCTAAAATTAATTGTTTACCCAAACCCTAATCTTAAACCTAAAGCTAACACTAACCCTAAGGCTAACCCTAACCCTAACCCTAACTCTAACCCTAACCCTAACTCTTATCTCTTACCCTAAGCCTCACCCTAAACATAACAGTTACCATAACACAAAGGATAATGCTAAAGATAACCCTAAGCCTAAATTTAACCCTAACCCTAACCTTAATAATAACACTAACCCTATCATAACCCTAACCCTAACCCTAACCATAGCCCTAACCCTAACCCTAACCCTACACCTAATGCTAACCCTAAACCTAAATTTTACACTATCAATAACCCTAAACTTAATCCCTGACCCTAAACCTAAGCCTAACCCTATTTTAACTGTAAAATTAACTCTAACCCTTAAACTAATTCTAAATAGAACCCAAACCTTAAAAATATCCCTAACACTAAACCTAACCCAGATCCTAACCCTAAATCTAAAGCTAATTCGAACCTTAATTGTAACCCTAACCCTAAAACCCTAAAACCCTAACCCTAACCCTAACCCTAAAACTTACACTAAATATAACCCGAACTCTAACCTCATACCCTAATATTAAACCTAAAGCTAATTCTAAACTTAACTCTAACAGTAACCCTAGCTAATCCTAATTCTAACCCATTCCCGTAACCCTATCTCTCAATCTAACCATGTTCCTAACCCTAAACATAACCTTAACCCTAACTCTACCACTAACCATGAAACTAACCA
>NW_011889248.1:189591-192231 GCF_000151845.1 Pteropus vampyrus
AAAGATTATAATAACTATAATTCTAAACCTAACACTAACACGAGCCCTAATGCTGTTTCTAACCCGAACACTAAAGCTAATCCTAACCCTGAATCTAAACCTTACTCTAATTTTACATTAAAAATAACCCTAACACTAAACTGTTACCCTAAACCGAACAATAAACTTAAAGCTAACACTAACCCTAACACTAACCCTAACTCAAAGCCTAACCGTAACCATAAACCTAACCTAAACCTACCCCTAATCTTAACACTAATCATAAATTTACACCTAAAATAAACCTTAACCGAACCCTAACGGTAACTCCTACCCTAACTTTATTCTAAAACTTACCCTAATTCTAATACTAACACTTACTCTAATCCTAAACCCTAAACGTAACCCTAACCCCATCACTGACCCTAACCGTGATTCTATCGCTAAAACTAAAGCTAATCCTAACTCTAATTCTAACCCTAAACATAAATATTACACCAACAATAACCCTAACACTAACACATTCCTCTAAACCTAACCCTAAAACTAAAGCTAACCGAACCCGTAGAGTAACCTTAACCCTAACATTAACACTAAACCTGATCTAAACCCTAAAAATAAAGCTAAATCTAACCCAATTCTAACCCTAAACCTAAATTTTACACTAATAATAAACATAATCCTAAGCCCTTCCCATGAACATAACCCTAAACCTAAATTAACTCTAAAACTAACTCTAAACATAACCCTAAAACTGTCGCTAACCCTAGTTCTAAACCTAACCTAAACCTAATGCTAACCCTAACCCTAAAACTAATTCTAACACTAACACTTATCCTAACTCAAACCTCGTATCCTAACCCTAACTGTAACCCTAATCATAACTCTAACCCTAAATCGAACCTCTTATCCTAACCCTAACCATAACCCTAACTCTAACACTAAAGCCTAACAGTAAACATAACCCTAATCCTAAACCTAAAACAAATGCTAATCCTAACACAAATTCTAAACCTATCTCTAACAATAACCCTTAACCTAAATTTTAATCTAACACTAACTCTAACCCTAACCCTAACCCTAACCCCTTAATCTAAAAATAACCCTAATCCTAACTTTAACTCTAAAACTAACCTTAACCCAAACCTTAATCCTAACATTAACCCAGTCTTGAATCTAACCCTAAACTGAAGGTAATCATAACCCTAATTCTAACCCTACACCTAACACTAACGATAACTCTGATCTTAACCCTAATATTAAAGCTAATCCTAAATTTAATTCCAAACAGAAATCTAAATTATACACTAACAGTAACCCTTACATTAACCCCTTACTTTAACCATAACCCTAAACCTAATGCTAACCTTAAATCTACCACTAACTCTAACCCCAACCCTAATCCTAACTTAAACCTAAACCCAAACATAACACTAACCCTAACTTAAAACTAACCATAACCCTAACACTAACCTAACCCTAACCCAAACATTAATCCTAAATCTAAACTCTTACCCTATCCCTGACACCATAGCATAACCTAACCCACACCATAACATAACCTAACCCTAACCCTAAACCTAACACTAACTCTAACACTAAAACCTAACCATAACGTGAACCCGAACCCTAATCCTGATCTTACCCTTAAAACTAAAGTTAATCCTAATCCTAACTATACACCTAATAATAACCCTCATTTTAAATTGTAAATTAATAATAACTCTAATCCTAGCCCATTAACATAAAGTAACCCTACAATTAAATTTAACTCTAAAACTATCACTGCCCCATACCTAATGTTATCATTAACTCAAACCCTGATCCTAACCCTAAAACTAAAGCTAATCGAAACCCTAATTGTAACTCTAATCTTAAATCTGACCTTAAACCTGAACCCTAAACTAAAGCTTATCCTAATTATATTTCTAACCCTTACCCTAAATTTTAAACAAACCATAATCCTAAATCTAACTCTAACCCTAACACTAACCTTAACTCTAACAGTAACTCTAACCTAAACCCTAACCCTTACACTAAACCTGACCATAAATCTCACGGTAACCTAAAGCTAACCTGAAAACTAACTGTAATACAAATGTTATGTCTCACCTCTTACCCTAACACTAAATCTAAAGCTAACCTAACCCTAAGAATAACCCTAACCGAAACACTAACCTTACCCCTAACCCTAACTCTAACACTAACACTAACACTAACAACTAACCCAAACCTTAACCATAATCCTAAACACTAACCTTAACCAAACCCTAACACTGAACCCTAAACCCAAACTTATTCCTCTTCCTAAGCCTGATCCTATCCCTAAAACATATGCTAACTCCAACAATAACACTAAACCTAACCCTAAATATTACATTAACCATAACCTTAACCCTAACCTCTTTCCCTAACCTTAACCATAAATTTAACTCTAAAACTACCCGTAACACTAACCTTAACTCTAATATTAAGACTAACCCTGATCAAATCCCTAAAATAAAGCTAATCCTTACTGTAATTCTAACCCAAACCCTAATACTAACCATAAAGCTGTTCCTACCTGTAAAGTAAAGCTAATTTTAACCATAAACCTAACTCTAAAACTCTATTTAACCATAACCCTAAACCTAAAACTAACATTAACCCTAACGCTAAGCC
>NW_011889248.1:193351-194426 GCF_000151845.1 Pteropus vampyrus
CTCTCAATCTAACCATGTTCCTAACCCTAAACATAACCTTAACCCTAACTCTACCACTAACCATGAAACTAACCATAAAACTACAGCTAATCCTAACCCTAATTTTTACACTAACCTAATAATTATCCCAAACCTAAATTTTAAATTAACAATAACCCTAATTCTAAACCTACCCCTAACCTAAACCTAATCCTAACCATAACCTTAAACTAATCCTAACCCTAATCCTACCCAAACACTAAGGTAACTCTTGCCTCTTACACTTACCCTCAACTTAAAGATAACAGTGACTGTAACATCAACCATAATGCTAAACCTAACCTTAACGCTAACTCCAACCCTAATCCTAAACCTAACCATTACCCTAATCACAACCATACCCTAACTCTAAACCTAACCGTAAACCTAACCATAACACTAATCTTAACCCTAACCCTAACCCTAAACTAATCCTAACCCTAATGATTACACTAACACTAATCCTAACTCTAATCTCTTACTTTAACACTAACACTAAACATAACTGTAACTCTAACCCAAACTATAATGCTAAACCTAAAACTAACCCTAACCCTAATTCTAAACCAAACTTTAACACTAACCCTAACCCTATTTCTAGCAATAAATCTAAATTATACACTAACAGTAAACCTAAACTTAACCCCTGACACTAATTCTAAACCTAATGCTAATTTAACTGTAAAACTAAATCTAACCCTAACCCTAACCCTCAATCTACCTTAACCTAAAACGTAACCCTTTCACTAACACTAACAGAGATCCTAATCCTAAATCTAAAGCTAATCCTAACCCTAATTCTAACCCTAACCCTAAATATTACACTAAGAATGACCTGAACTCTAACTCCATAACCTAACCTGAACCTTAACCTAATGCTAACCTTAACCTTAACAGTAACTCTAACACTAACACTAACCTTAAGCCTAATCCTAACCCTAACCCAAATCGTAGTCCTAACCTAACCCTAACCCTAACCCTAACCCTAACCCTAAACTTAAACGTAACACCGACCGTAATTCTAAAAGTTAAACCTAACGCTAACCCTAACCCTAAA
>NW_011889248.1:198316-201118 GCF_000151845.1 Pteropus vampyrus
TACACCTAATAATAACCCTCATTTTAAATTGTAAATTAATAATAACTCTAATCCTAGCCCATTAACATAAAGTAACCCTACAATTAAATTTAACTCTAAAACTATCACTGCCCCATACCTAATGTTATCATTAACTCAAACCCTGATCCTAACCCTAAAACTAAAGCTAATCGAAACCCTAATTGTAACTCTAATCTTAAATCTGACCTTAAACCTGAACCCTAAACTAAAGCTTATCCTAATTATATTTCTAACCCTTACCCTAAATTTTAAACAAACCATAATCCTAAATCTAACTCTAACCCTAACACTAACCTTAACTCTAACAGTAACTCTAACCTAAACCCTAACCCTTACACTAAACCTGACCATAAATCTCACGGTAACCTAAAGCTAACCTGAAAACTAACTGTAATACAAATGTTATGTCTCACCTCTTACCCTAACACTAAATCTAAAGCTAACCTAACCCTAAGAATAACCCTAACCGAAACACTAACCTTACCCCTAACCCTAACTCTAACACTAACACTAACACTAACAACTAACCCAAACCTTAACCATAATCCTAAACACTAACCTTAACCAAACCCTAACACTGAACCCTAAACCCAAACTTATTCCTCTTCCTAAGCCTGATCCTATCCCTAAAACATATGCTAACTCCAACAATAACACTAAACCTAACCCTAAATATTACATTAACCATAACCTTAACCCTAACCTCTTTCCCTAACCTTAACCATAAATTTAACTCTAAAACTACCCGTAACACTAACCTTAACTCTAATATTAAGACTAACCCTGATCAAATCCCTAAAATAAAGCTAATCCTTACTGTAATTCTAACCCAAACCCTAATACTAACCATAAAGCTGTTCCTACCTGTAAAGTAAAGCTAATTTTAACCATAAACCTAACTCTAAAACTCTATTTAACCATAACCCTAAACCTAAAACTAACATTAACCCTAACGCTAAGCCTAAATACTAAACCTAACCCTAACACTAACCTAAACATAACCCTAACGCTAAGATTAATCCTAACTCTAACCTCTTACCCTAAACATAACACTACAAATATCCCTAACCCTAAAACTAACCTTAACCTAAACCTAACCCTAACCCTAAGCCTAACCCTAATCATACTACTAATTCTAACTTTAAATTCTTTCCCTAACCATAACCCTAAACCTAAGCCTAAACTAAAGCTAAACCTAACCCTAACCTAACAATAAATCCAACAGTAATCGTAACACTAACCTCTTATTTTAAACCCAACCCTAAACCTATGCTAATACTAACCCTAACGATAACCCTAACCCTTAATCTAACACCAACCCTAACCTTAAACCTAACCTAAACTTAACCCTAACCCTAACTCTAAATTCACCCTAACCATAACTCTAACCGTAACCTAAACCTTATCCTAAGCCTAGACTTCACCCTGTCCCGAACCGTAACCCTAAGTTTAACTCTAAAAGTAACTCTACTCTAACACTAACCCTCTCACTAACCATAAACCTGAACCTAACCCTAATACTAAAGGTAATTCTAACTCTAAATCTAACACTAACCCTAACTCTAAACTTTCAACTGACAATAAGCCTAACCATAATCCTTTATAATAAACCTAACAGTAACACTAATTTAATCTAAAAATAACCCTAACTCTAACCCTAATCTAAAATGTACCTTAACACTGATCCTAACCCTTAAACTAAAGTTAATGATAATCATAATTCCCAACCTAATGCTAACCTTAAATCTACCAGGATTTGAGTTAACCCTGCCCCTAACTCTAACCCTAACTTAACCCTAATCCTAACCGTAACCATAACAGTAATTCTATATCTAAACTATTACTCTAAGAGTAACCATACCTCGAACTCTAACCATAACCCAGACCTAAATTTTACTTTAACCCTAACCCTAACCCTAACCATAACTCTCAACTACCCCTAACCCTAACGGTATTTTTAATCCTAACTAAATCTAACCCTAAATGTGCACCTAACACTCAACTATAGTTAACCCTAAACCTAACAATAACCCTATCCCTAAGCATAACCCTAAGCTACAACTAACCCTAAGGCTAAACATGAGCTTAAACCTACCAATAATCAAAACCTAACCTGAAACCTAACGGTAACCCTAACACTAACCTAACCCTCACCCTAACCCTAAATCCTAATACTAACTCTAAACTTAACCCTAACCGTAACCCTAACCCTAACCGTAACCCTAACGCTATCTCTGATCCTAACACTAAAACTAAAGCTTATCCTAATGCTAACACTAATCTTAACTCTAACCCTAACCCTAACCTAAACATAAACCTAATCCTAACCCTAACAATAAACCAACTCTTAAACTAAACCTTACCTGATGCATAACGGTAACCCTAACCCTAATACCGACCGTAATTCTAAAAGTTAAACCTAACGCTAACCCTAACCCTAAGTAACCCTAAATTTTACACTAAGAATAACCCTAACCTTAAGCCCTGACCCTAAACCTAGCCCTAACCCTAATAGAGTTCTAAAACTAACTCTAACCCTAACCTTACATCAAACCCTCAACTTAACGTAACCATAACTCTAGCCTTAACCCAGATCCTAACCCTAAATCAAAATCTAACACTTAATTTTACACTAAGAATAACCCTAAACCTAACCCCATACCCCAATCATAACCCTACACGTAAAGCTAATCTTAACCCTAAAAGTAACCCTAACCCTAACTCTAAACAAAAGTTTAACCCTAATCCTAACCGTAACCGTAACCCTAACCCTAAACCTAA
>NW_011889248.1:201733-206003 GCF_000151845.1 Pteropus vampyrus
GTAAATCTAAATTATACACTAACAGTAAACCTGAACTTAACCCCTGACACTAATTCTAAACCTAATGCTAATTTAACTGTAAAACTAAATCTAACCCTAACCCTAACCCTCTATCTACCTTAACCTAAAATGTAATCCTTTCACTAACACTAACAGAGACCCTAATCCTAAATCTAAAGCTAATCCTAATCCTAATTCTAACCCTAACCCTAAATATTACACTAAGAATGACCTGAACTCTAACCTCATAACCTAACCTGAACCTTAACGTAATGCTAACCTTAACCTTAACAGTAACTCTAACATTAACACTAACCTTAAGCCTAATCCTAACCCTAACCCAAATCGTAGTCCTAACCTAACCCTAACCCTAACCCTAACCCTAAACTTAAACCTAACACCGACCGTAATTCTAAAAGTTAAACCTAACACTAACCCTAACCCTAAACGTAACCCTAAATTTTACACTAAGAATAACCCTAACCTTAAGCCCTGACCCTAAACCTAGCCCTAGCCCTAATAGAGTTCTAAAACTAACTCTAACCCTAACTCTACATCAAACCCTCAACTTAACGTAACCATAACACTAGCCTTAACCCAGATCCTAACCCTAAATCAAAATCTAACACTTAATTTTACACTAAGAATAACCCTAAACTTAACCCCATACCCTAATCATAACCCTACACGTAATGCTAATCTTAACCCTAAAAGTAACCCTAACCCTAACTCTAAACAAAAGTTTAACCCTAATCCTAACCGTAACCATAACCCTAACCCTAAACCTAACACTAATGCTAACTCTAAGCTCTTACCCTAACCGCAAAGCTAACCTGAACCCTAGCCTAAACAAAAGCTTACCCTAACCCAGACCCGAACCATAAATCTAAAGCTAATCCTAACCCTAATACTAAACCTCACCCTAAATTTTACATGAAGAATGACACTAACACTAACCCCATACACTAACACTAATCCTAAACCTAACGTTAATCTTAACCATAACAGTAACCCTAACCCTAAACTTAAACCTAGACTTAACTCTACCGCTAACTCTAACTCTACACCTTAACCCTAACCATAACCCTAATCCTAACCTATATCTAACCCCAATCCTACTTTAACGCTAAAACTCACTCTAACCCTAACCCTAATCCAAAGTATAACTTGAACTTTAAACATGACCCTAACACTAACACTTTCCCAGAGCCTAACCCTAAACTAAAGCTTATCCTAAACCTAATTCTAATACTAACCATTAATTTTATAGTAAGAATAACCCTAACTCTAAACCCATTTACTAACCCTAACCTAAACCTAATGATAGCCTTAACCCTAACAGTAACTGTAACCCTAACTCTAACCCTAACCCTAACCCTACCCCTAACCCTAACCAAAATTAACTTTAACTTAACCCTAACCCTAAAACTAACACTAATCCTAAAATTAGACTCTACCCTAACCATAACCCTAAACATACCTGTAAACCTAAATGAAAACACTAAACCTAAACCTAACATTAACCATAAACCTAACCCTAAATCCTAACCCTAACACTAATCCTAACTCTACACTCTTACACTAACCCTAACACTAACCTTAACATGAAACTAAAGCTAACCGTAACTATAACCCGAAAATAATCCTAACCCTATCCCTAACCCTTAACCTAAGCCTAATCCTAATTCTGACACTAACTTAAACCTAACGTTAACCATAACCCTAACCTAATCAAACCCCAATTCTAACCCTAACACTAATCTTAACTCTAAACTCTTACTTTAACCTTAACCATAAACATAAAAGTAATCCTAAACAAAACCATAATGCCAAACCTAATCCAAATCCTAACCCTACCCTACCCCTAACCCTAAACTTAACCCTACTCCTACCCTAACCCTAAAGCTAACTGTAACTCTAATGATAACCCTAATACTAACCCTACCCTAACGCTACCTTAATCCTAATCCTAACTCTAAACTCTTACCCTAACCATAACCGTAAAATTAACCCTAACCTAAATCAAAACCTATCCCTAACCCTAAACATATCTGTAATTCTAACCCAAAACATAGGGCTAAAGCTAACGATAACCTTAACCCTAACCTTAATCCTATGCCTAACATCATCCATAATCCTAACCTAAACCTATCCCTAACATTATCCTAATGCTAACCTTAATTCAATCCTAATCCTAATCCGAACCCTAAACACTAATACTGACTCTTACTTCTTACCCTAACCTCACCCTAAACATGACTGTAACCCTAACCCAAACCATGACGCTAAAACTAACCCTAACCCTAACAATAATGCTAAACCAAACCCTATCCGAATCAAAACTAAACCTTACTTGAACCCTAACGGTAATCCTAATCCTAACCCTAACCCTAACCCTAACCCTAACCCTTACCCTAACTCTAAAACTAAAGCTAATCTTAATCCTAATTCTAAACCTAACCCTAATCCTAAAACTAACCCTAAATTTTACACTAACAATAACTCTAACCCTAGCCCCTTATCCTAACCTTAACCCTAAACCTAAGGATAACACTAACGCTAACACTAACCCTACCCTAACCCTAACCGTAACCTAAACCTAAACCAAAACCTAATCGTAACTCTAATCATAAACCTACCTCTAACTAAACCTAACCCGAACCCTAATCCTAACCTATATCTAACCCTAATCCTACTTTAACGCTAAAACTCACTCTAACCCTAACCCTAATCCAAAGTATAACTTGAACTTTAAACATGACCCTAACACTAACACTTTCCCAGAGCATAACCCTAAACTAAAACTAATCCTAAACCTAATTCTAATCCTAACCATTAATTTTATAGTAAGAATAACCCTAAATCTAAACCCATTTACTAACCCTAACCTAAACCTAATGATAGCCTTAACCCTAACAGTAGTAACCCTAACTCTAACCCTAACCCTACCCCTACCCCTAATCCTAACCGAAACCTAACTTTAAGTTAACCATAACCCTAAAACTAACACTAATCCTAAAATTAGACTCTACTCTAACCATAACCCTAAACATACCTGTAAACCTAAATGAAAACATAACACTAAACCTAAACCTAACATTAACCATAACCCTAACCCTAAATCCTAACCCTAACCTTAACACTAATCCTAACTCTACACTCTTACACTAACCCTAACACTAACCTTAACATGAAACTAAAGCTAACCGTAACTATAACCCAAAAATAATCCTAACCCTATCCCTAACCTTTAACCTAAGCCTAATCCTAATCCTGACACTAACTTAAACCTAACCTTAACCATAACTCTAACCTAATCAAACCCCAATCCTAACCATAACACTAATCTTAACTCTAAACCCTTACCTTAACCTTAACCATAAACATAAAAGTAATCCTAAACAAAACCATAACGCCAAACCTAATCCAAATCCTAACCCTACCGTACCCCTAACCCTAAACTTAACCCTACTCCTACCCTAACCCTAAAGCTAACCGTAACTCTAACGATAACCCTAATGCTATCCCTACCCTAACGCTACCCTAATCCTAATCCTAACTCTAAACTCTTACCCTAACCATAACCGTAAAATTAACCCTAACCTAAATCAAAACCTATCCCTAACCCTAAACATATCTGTAATTCTAATCCAAAACATAGGGCTAAAGCTAACGTTAACCCTAACCCTAACCTTAATCCTATGCCTAACATCATCCATAATCCTAACCTAAACCTATCCCTAAACATTATCCTAATGCTAACCTTAATTCAATCCTAATCCTAATCCGAACCCTAATCACTAATACTGACTCTTACCTCTTACCCTAACCTCACCCTAAACATGACTGTAACCCTAACCCAAACGATGATGCTAAACCTAACCCTAACCCTAACAATAATGCTAAACCAAACCCTATCCGAATCAAAACTAAATCTTACTTGAACCCTAACAGTAATCCTAACCCTAACCCTAACCCTAACCCTAACCCTAACCCTAACCCTTACCCTAACTCTAAAACTAAAGCTAATCTTAACCTAATTCTAAACCTAACCCTAATCCTAAAACTAACCCTAAATTTTACACTAACAATAACTCTAACCCTAACCCCTTATCCTTACCTTAACCCTAAACCTAAGGATAACACTAACGCTAACACTAACCCTACCCTAACCCTAACCATAACCTAAACCTAAACCAAAACCTAATCGGAACTCTAATCATAAACCTAACTCTAACTAAACCTAACCTAACCCTAACACGAATGCCAA
>NW_011889248.1:206053-208183 GCF_000151845.1 Pteropus vampyrus
GTTAATCTTAACCATAACAGTAACCCTAACCCTAAACTTAAACCTAGCCTTAACTCTACCGCTAACTCTAACTCTACACCTTAACCCTAACCATAACCCTAATCCTAACCTATATCTAACCCTAATCCTACTTTAACGCTAAAACTCACTCTAACCCTAACCCTAATCCAAAGTATAACTTGAACTTTAAACATGACCCTAACATTAACACTTTCCCAGAGCCTAACCCTAAACTAAAGCTAATCCTAAACCTAATTCTAATCCTAACCATTAATTTTATAGTAAGAATAACCCTAACTCTAAACCCATTTACTAACCCTAACCTAAACCTAATGATAGCCTTAACCCTAACAGTAACTGTAACCCTAACTCTAACCCTAACCCTAACCCTATCCCTAACCCTAACCGAAACCTAACTTTAACTTAACCCTAACCCTAAAACTACCACTAATCCTAAAATTAGACTCTACCCTAACCATAACCCTAAACATGCCTGTAAACCTAAATGAAAACATAACACTAAACCTAAACCTAACAGTAACCATAACCCTAACCCTAAATCCTAACCCTAACCCTAACACTAATCCTAACTCTACAATCTTACACTAACCCTAACACTAACCTTAACATGAAACTAAAGCTAACCATAACTATAATCCGAAAATAATCCTAACCCTATCCCTAACCCTTAACCTAAGCCTAATCCTAATCCTGACACTAACTTAAACCTAACCTTAACCATAACCCTAACCTAATCAAACCCCAATCCTAACCCTAACACTAATCTTAACTCTAAACTCTTACCTTAACCTTAACCATAAACATAAAAGTAATCTAAACAAAACCATAATGCCAAACCTAATCCAAATCCTAACCCTACCCTACCACTAACCCTAAACTTAACCCTACTCCTACCCTAACCTTAAAGCTAACCGTAACTCTAACGATAACCCTAATACTAACCCTACCCTAATGCTACCCTAATCCTAATCCTAACTCTAAACTCTTACCCTAACCATAACCGTAAAATTAAACCTAACCTAAATCAAAACCTATCCCTAACCCTAAACATATCTGTAATTCTAACCCAAAACATAGGGCTAAAGCTAACGCTAACCTTAACCCTAACCTTAATCCTATGCCTAACATCATCCATAATCCTAACCTAAACCTATCCCTAAACATTATCCTAATGCTAACCTTAATTCAATCCTAATCCTAATCCGAACCCTAAACACACATCACCCTAAACATGACTGTAACCCTAACCCAAACCATGACGCTAAACCTAACCCTAACCCTAACAATAATGATAAACCAAACCCTATCTGAATCAAAACTAAACCTTACTTGAAACCTAACGGTAATCCTAACCCTAACCCTAACCCTAAACTTAACCCTTACACTAACTCTAAAACTAAAGCTAATCTTAATCCTAATTCTAAACCTAACCCTAATCCTAAAACTAACCCTAAATTTTACACTAACAATAACTATAACCCTAGCCCCTTATCCTAACCTTAACCCTAAACCTAAGGATAACACTAACGCTAACACTAACCCTACCCTAACCCTAACCGTAACCTAAACCTAAACCAAAACCTAATCGTAACTCTAATCATAAACCTACCTCTAACTAAACCTAACCCGAACCCTAACACGAATGCCGAACCGGAACTCTAAACCTAATCATAACCCTGATCCTTACCCTAAAACTAATGCTAATCCTAACCCAAATTCTATCCTTAACGCTAACACTAACCATACCCTGAACTGAACCCTAAAACTACAGCTATTGCTAACTTTAATTCTAACCATATCCCTAAATTATACACTAACAATAATCCTAAACTTAACGGCTTACCTTAACCCTAACACTAAACCTAAGACTAATCCTAAAGCTAACACTAATGCTAACCCTAACTCTAATCCTAACTAAACCTAACGCTAAATCTAAAACTAGCCTAACTCTAAGCCTAATCCTAACCATCATCCTAACCATAACACTAACACTAATCCTAACACTAACATTTTACCCTAACTTTAAACCTTACCCTAACTCGAACCCTAATAAAATCTAACCCTAACCTTAAGACTAACAGTAACTCTAAACATAAAGCCTAACCCTAA
>NW_011889248.1:208233-209595 GCF_000151845.1 Pteropus vampyrus
CCCTAACTTTAAACCTTACCCTAACTCGAACCCTAATAAAATCTAACCCTAACCTTAAGACTAACAGTAACTCTAAACATAAAGCCTAACCCTAACCATAAACCTACACTAAACCTAACTCTAGCCCTAACGGTGCTCTTAATCTTAAACTAAAGTTAATTTATCCCTAATTCTAACCTTAACCCTAACAAGAACCCTAAATATAAATGTTAAACTAAAAATAAACCGGACCCTACCCCTTTAACTTAAACCTCACCCTAACCCTAAATTTAACTCTAAATCTATCTCTAACCCTAAACCTAACCCAAACACTAACTCTAACCCTAACTTAAATCTAATCCTAATCCTAAACCTAACACATATCCTAACCTTAAAACTAAAGTGAATCCTAACCCTAATTGTAATCGTAACCCTAAGAAATAACCCTAATACTAAATTTTAATGTAACAATAACCCTAACCCTAAACACTTATCCTAAAAGTAACACTAATCCTAAGTAAAACTCTAAAAGTAGTTCTAACCCTAATCATAACCTTAATATTAACCTTAACCCACTCTAACCCACTCTAACCCAAACATATACCAAACCCTAACTCTAACCCTAACTTAAAACTAACGCCAACCCGAGCTCTGACACTGATAAAAACCTTAAAACTAACCCTAAAACTAAAGCTTATTGTAACCCCATTTCTAACCATTACCTTAAATTTTACACTGACAATAACCCTAAAGATAACCCTAACCCTAACACTAACCTTAATCCTAACACTAACCCTATCCTAAACCTAACCCTAACCCTTACCATAACTCTACCCATAACCTAACCGTAACCCTAACACTAACCTTGCCACTAATGCTATGTCTAAACTCTTATCCTAATCCTAACCCTTATCCTAACCCTAACCCGAACTCTAACCTAAACCTAACCCTACCACTGACCCTAACCAATCCATTACCTTGAAAGCCTAACCATAACATTAACCCTAACCCTAACCCTATCCTTGATCATAAACTTAAAACTAAATTAATCCTAACCATAATTCTAACCCTTTCCCTAACAATAACCTAACCTTAAATTTTAAACTAACAATAACAGTGACCATAACCCCTGACACTAAACCTAAACCTAACCCGAATTTTAACTTTAAAAATAACCCTAACTCTAACTCTAACCCTAATATTAACCCGAATATTGATCCTAACATTAAAAATAAAACTAATCATAACCTTAATTCTAACGCGAACACTAACACTAACCCTAAGCCAAATTTTGCACTAACAATAAAACCAAACCTGACCACTTACGCTAACCCTAACCCTAGCCCTAACTTTTCACTAAAACTAAATATAACAATTACCCTA
>NW_011889248.1:211038-211450 GCF_000151845.1 Pteropus vampyrus
CCCTAACCCTGACACTAACTCTAAAACTAAAGTTAATCATATCCCTAATTCTAACCCTAACCCTAAATTTTACACTAACAATAACCCTAACTGCAGTGCCTTACCCTAATCCTAATGCGGACCTAAAGCAAACCCTAAAAAAAAGGTAACCTTAACACTAACCAAAACCGAAACCTTACCCTAAACCTAACCCTAAATATAAACCTATCAATAAACTAAACCTAACCCGAACACTAACAGTAACCCTAAGCATAACCTAATCCTAACCCTATCCCAAATATTAATGTTAACTCTAAACTCTTACCCTAATACTACCCTAACCCGAATCCAAAACCTAACCATAAAACTAAAAGTAATTCTAAACCTAAGTCTAAGTCTAACTTTAACTCTAACACTAACCCTAACTCTAACC
>NW_011889248.1:212290-212599 GCF_000151845.1 Pteropus vampyrus
ACTAAAAGTAATTCTAAACCTAAGTCTAAGTCTAACTTTAACTCTAACACTAACCCTAACTCTAACCTTAAAACTAACATGAACCCTAACCATGACCCTAAAACGAAAACTAAAGCTAATCCTAACCTTAATTCTATGACCATAAATTTTACACTAATAATAACACTAACCATAACCCATTACCCTAACCCTAAACCTAAACTAACCCTAACCTTAAACCCTAACCATAACTGTAACACTAACCCTATCCCTGATCCTAAGGAAGAAACTAAAGCTATTCCTAAACGTAACTCTAACCCTAATCCTAAC
>NW_011889248.1:213573-214395 GCF_000151845.1 Pteropus vampyrus
CCCTAACCATAACTGTAACACTAACCCTATCCCTGATCCTAAGGAAGAAACTAAAGCTATTCCTAAACGTAACTCTAACCCTAATCCTAACTCTAACCTCTTACAATAACCGTAACCCTCAACCCAAATCTAACCCTAACTCTAACCCTAATCCTAACCCTAACACTAACTCTAACCTAAATCTAACCATAACTCTAACACTAACCATAAACCTACCCCGAAACTAAACGAAACCTGACGCTAACTCAACCTAACTCTAAACCTAACCCTAACGCTAACCTAACCAAACTCTAACCCTAACATTAATCCTAACTCTTACATCTTACAACATAACCCTATCTATAACATAAACCATAACCTTAAATTTTACAATAAAAATATCACTAACCCTATATTCTTATCCTATCCCTAACACTAAACTATAGCTAACCCTAACTAATACTAACCCTTCCTCTAAAAATAACCCTAACCTACACTAACCCGAATCATAACATAACCTTAAACCTACACCTAAAGAAAACCAAACCAGAAGCCTAACGGTAACCCAAACGCTAACCTAAACCAAACACTAACCTTAAATCCTAAAGCTAACACTAATACTAATACTAACCCTAACCCTAACTTATTATTATAACCTAACACTCAAACTAACCCTAATCCTACCTTAAATCCCAACCCTAACAGTAACCTTAAAACTAACCGCTATCCTAACCCCAAAACTAAAATTAATCTTAACTCTAATTCTACCCCTAATGCTAGATTTTACACTAAGAATAACTGAAACTTAACCCCATACTCTAATCCTAATCCTAAACCTAAAGC
>NW_011889248.1:214445-220214 GCF_000151845.1 Pteropus vampyrus
CCCTAATTTAACTCCAATCCTAACAAACCTAACCTTAAAATTTAAACTAACAATAACCCTGACCATAACCCCTTACACTTAACATAACCATAACCAGAATTTTAACTCTAAAACAAAACCTAACTGTAACCCAAACCCTAACATTAATCCAAACACTGATCCTAACACTAAAACTAAAGCGAATTCTAACCCTAATTATAATCCGAACACTAACCCTAACCCTAACCCTAACTTTTACTCTAAAACTAAATCTAATCCTAACCCTATCCCGAAACGTCACCCTATCCTTAACTCTAACACTAACCCTGACCCTGCTCCTAACACTAAAACTAAAGCGAATTCTAACCCTAATTATAATCCGAACACTAACCCTAACCCTAACCCTAACTTTTACTCTAAAACTAAATCTAATCCTAACCCTATCCCGAAACGTCACCCTATCCTTAACTCTAACACTAACCCTGACCCTGCTCCTAACACTAAAACTAAAGCGAATTCTAACCCTAATTATAATCCGAACACTAACCCTAACCCTAACCCTAACTTTTACTCTAAAACTAAATCTAATCCTAACCCTATCCCGAAACGTCACCCTATCCTTAACTCTAACACTAACCCTGACCCTGCTCCTAACACTAAAACTAAAGCGAATTCTAACCCTAATTATAATCCGAACACTAACCCTAACCCTAACCCTAACTTTTACTCTAAAACTAAATCTAATCCTAACCCTATCCCGAAACGTCACCCTATCCTTAACTCTAACACTAACCCTGACCCTGCTCCTAACACTAAAACTAAAGCGAATTCTAACCCTAATTATAATCCGAACACTAACCCTAACCCTAACCCTAACTTTTACTCTAAAACTAAATCTAATCCTAACCCTATCCCGAAACGTCACCCTATCCTTAACTCTAACACTAACCCTGACCCTGCTCCTAACACTAAAACTAAAGCGAATTCTAACCCTAATTATAATCCGAACACTAACCCTAACCCTAACCCTAACTTTTACTCTAAAACTAAATCTAATCCTAACCCTATCCCGAAACGTCACCCTATCCTTAACTCTAACACTAACCCTGACCCTGCTCCTAACACTAAAACTAAAGCGAATTCTAACCCTAATTATAATCCGAACACTAACCCTAACCCTAACCCTAACTTTTACTCTAAAACTAAATCTAATCCTAACCCTATCCCGAAACGTCACCCTATCCTTAACTCTAACACTAACCCTGACCCTGCTCCTAACACTAAAACTAAAGCGAATTCTAACCCTAATTATAATCCGAACACTAACCCTAACCCTAACCCTAACTTTTACTCTAAAACTAAATCTAATCCTAACCCTATCCCGAAACGTCACCCTATCCTTAACTCTAACACTAACCCTGACCCTGCTCCTAACACTAAAACTAAAGCGAATTCTAACCCTAATTATAATCCGAACACTAACCCTAACCCTAACCCTAACTTTTACTCTAAAACTAAATCTAATCCTAACCCTATCCCGAAACGTCACCCTATCCTTAACTCTAACACTAACCCTGACCCTGCTCCTAACACTAAAACTAAAGCGAATTCTAACCCTAATTATAATCCGAACACTAACCCTAACCCTAACCCTAACTTTTACTCTAAAACTAAATCTAATCCTAACCCTATCCCGAAACGTCACCCTATCCTTAACTCTAACACTAACCCTGACCCTGCTCCTAACACTAAAACTAAAGCGAATTCTAACCCTAATTATAATCCGAACACTAACCCTAACCCTAACCCTAACTTTTACTCTAAAACTAAATCTAATCCTAACCCTATCCCGAAACGTCACCCTATCCTTAACTCTAACACTAACCCTGACCCTGCTCCTAACACTAAAACTAAAGCGAATTCTAACCCTAATTATAATCCGAACACTAACCCTAACCCTAACCCTAACTTTTACTCTAAAACTAAATCTAATCCTAACCCTATCCCGAAACGTCACCCTATCCTTAACTCTAACACTAACCCTGACCCTGCTCCTAACACTAAAACTAAAGCGAATTCTAACCCTAATTATAATCCGAACACTAACCCTAACCCTAACCCTAACTTTTACTCTAAAACTAAATCTAATCCTAACCCTATCCCGAAACGTCACCCTATCCTTAACTCTAACACTAACCCTGACCCTGCTCCTAACACTAAAACTAAAGCGAATTCTAACCCTAATTATAATCCGAACACTAACCCTAACCCTAACCCTAACTTTTACTCTAAAACTAAATCTAATCCTAACCCTATCCCGAAACGTCACCCTATCCTTAACTCTAACACTAACCCTGACCCTGCTCCTAACACTAAAACTAAAGCGAATTCTAACCCTAATTATAATCCGAACACTAACCCTAACCCTAACCCTAACTTTTACTCTAAAACTAAATCTAATCCTAACCCTATCCCGAAACGTCACCCTATCCTTAACTCTAACACTAACCCTGACCCTGCTCCTAACACTAAAACTAAAGCGAATTCTAACCCTAATTATAATCCGAACACTAACCCTAACCCTAACCCTAACTTTTACTCTAAAACTAAATCTAATCCTAACCCTATCCCGAAACGTCACCCTATCCTTAACTCTAACACTAACCCTGACCCTGCTCCTAACACTAAAACTAAAGCGAATTCTAACCCTAATTATAATCCGAACACTAACCCTAACCCTAACCCTAACTTTTACTCTAAAACTAAATCTAATCCTAACCCTATCCCGAAACGTCACCCTATCCTTAACTCTAACACTAACCCTGACCCTGCTCCTAACACTAAAACTAAAGCGAATTCTAACCCTAATTATAATCCGAACACTAACCCTAACCCTAACCCTAACTTTTACTCTAAAACTAAATCTAATCCTAACCCTATCCCGAAACGTCACCCTATCCTTAACTCTAACACTAACCCTGACCCTGCTCCTAACACTAAAACTAAAGCGAATTCTAACCCTAATTATAATCCGAACACTAACCCTAACCCTAACCCTAACTTTTACTCTAAAACTAAATCTAATCCTAACCCTATCCCGAAACGTCACCCTATCCTTAACTCTAACACTAACCCTGACCCTGCTCCTAACACTAAAACTAAAGCGAATTCTAACCCTAATTATAATCCGAACACTAACCCTAACCCTAACCCTAACTTTTACTCTAAAACTAAATCTAATCCTAACCCTATCCCGAAACGTCACCCTATCCTTAACTCTAACACTAACCCTGACCCTGCTCCTAACACTAAAACTAAAGCGAATTCTAACCCTAATTATAATCCGAACACTAACCCTAACCCTAACCCTAACTTTTACTCTAAAACTAAATCTAATCCTAACCCTATCCCGAAACGTCACCCTATCCTTAACTCTAACACTAACCCTGACCCTGCTCCTAACACTAAAACTAAAGCGAATTCTAACCCTAATTATAATCCGAACACTAACCCTAACCCTAACCCTAACTTTTACTCTAAAACTAAATCTAATCCTAACCCTATCCCGAAACGTCACCCTATCCTTAACTCTAACACTAACCCTGACCCTGCTCCTAACACTAAAACTAAAGCGAATTCTAACCCTAATTATAATCCGAACACTAACCCTAACCCTAACCCTAACTTTTACTCTAAAACTAAATCTAATCCTAACCCTATCCCGAAACGTCACCCTATCCTTAACTCTAACACTAACCCTGACCCTGCTCCTAACACTAAAACTAAAGCGAATTCTAACCCTAATTATAATCCGAACACTAACCCTAACCCTAACCCTAACTTTTACTCTAAAACTAAATCTAATCCTAACCCTATCCCGAAACGTCACCCTATCCTTAACTCTAACACTAACCCTGACCCTGCTCCTAACACTAAAACTAAAGCGAATTCTAACCCTAATTATAATCCGAACACTAACCCTAACCCTAACCCTAACTTTTACTCTAAAACTAAATCTAATCCTAACCCTATCCCGAAACGTCACCCTATCCTTAACTCTAACACTAACCCTGACCCTGCTCCTAACACTAAAACTAAAGCGAATTCTAACCCTAATTATAATCCGAACACTAACCCTAACCCTAACCCTAACTTTTACTCTAAAACTAAATCTAATCCTAACCCTATCCCGAAACGTCACCCTATCCTTAACTCTAACACTAACCCTGACCCTGCTCCTAACACTAAAACTAAAGCGAATTCTAACCCTAATTATAATCCGAACACTAACCCTAACCCTAACCCTAACTTTTACTCTAAAACTAAATCTAATCCTAACCCTATCCCGAAACGTCACCCTATCCTTAACTCTAACACTAACCCTGACCCTGCTCCTAACACTAAAACTAAAGCGAATTCTAACCCTAATTATAATCCGAACACTAACCCTAACCCTAACCCTAACTTTTACTCTAAAACTAAATCTAATCCTAACCCTATCCCGAAACGTCACCCTATCCTTAACTCTAACACTAACCCTGACCCTGCTCCTAACACTAAAACTAAAGCTAATCCTAAACCTAATTTTAACGCTAACCCTAAATTTTACACTAACAATAACACTATCCCTAAACCCTTATCTTCAATCTAACCCTAAACCGAAGATAAGCCTAACCCTAACCCTAACACTAACACTAAGCATAATTCTAACGCTAACCTAAACCTAACCCTAACCATACCCTAAACATATACCTATTCCTAAAATAAACCTTAAGCAAACCCTAACGGTAAACCCACCCAAACCTAACCTTAATCATAACCTAACACTAATCCTAACTCAAACCTCTTGCCTTAAAGCTAACCCTAAACGTAACATGACCCCAAACCTAAGCTTACCCAAACCCTAAGCTTCCCCTAACCCTAACCCGAACCCTATCCCTAATGCTAACACTAATACCTTACACGAAATCTAACCCTAATCCTACTTTAAAGGTAAAATTAACCCTAATCTTAACCCTAATCTTAAGTTAACCCTAACCCTGATTCTACTCCTATAGTAAAGTTAAAACAAACCCTAATTCTAACCCTAACCTTAAATTTTTACCCAACAATAAACCTAACCCTAACCACTAACCTAACCCTACTCCTAAACCTTCCCCTAAACTAAACCTAACACGAAACCTAACGATAACCCTAACCATAACCTATCCTAATCCTAACCTTAGCACTAACACTAATCCTAACTCTATCCTCTTACCCCAATCCAAATCTGAACCCTAAGCTTAATACTAACCCCTTATTCTAACCCTAACCCTAAACTTAATCCCGAACCATAACCGTAACCCTAAAACTAACACAGATCTTAACCTTAAAACTAAAGCTAATACTAACCATAATTCTAACCCTGACCATAACACTAACCCTAACCTTCAATTTTAAACAAACACTAACTTTAACCCTAACCCCTTATCCTAAACTGAACCCTAACTATAACTTTGAGTCTAAAATTAATCCTACCCCAATCCTAACACAAAAATGACAACAAACTTGAGCCTCACCCTAAAAATAAAGCTAATGCGAACAATAATTCTAAACCTAATCCAACACTAACCCTAACCCTGAAACTGACCCTAAACTAAAGCTAATTCTAATCCTAAGCCTAAATTTTACGCTAACAATACCCTAAACTTAACTCCTTACCTTAACCCTGACCCTAATCTCTAAACTAAAAATTATAATAACGCTAATTCTAAACCTAACACTAACATAAACCCTAACCCTGTTTCTAAC
>NW_011889248.1:228589-234416 GCF_000151845.1 Pteropus vampyrus
CTAACCCTAACCTAAACTTAACCCTAACCTTAACCCTAAAACTAACCTAACCCTAACGCTATCACTAACTTTAACACTAATACTAACTCTAACATCTTCCCCTAACCCTAACCCAAACCCTAACCTAACCCTAACCTAAACCTAATCCTAACCATAACCATAACTAATCCAAATCAAATCCTAAACATAACACCACTCCTAACTGTAATCTCTTACCCTAACCATCACCTTAAACATAACTGTAACCCTAACACAAACTATAATGCTCAACCTAACCCTAATCCTAACAAATACCTAAGCCTAACACCAACCCTAACCCTAAACCCTATACCTAAACCTAACCTTACCCTAAACCTAACTTTTAAACTAACAATAACTCTAACTAAATACCTGATCCTAGCTCTAACCCTAACCCTAACCCTAACCCTAATTTAACTCTAAAACTAACTCTAACTTTAACCTTAACCCTGCATCTAACCTTTACCTTAAATGTAACTGTAACACTAATCCTAACTCATATCCTATCCCTAAATCTAAAGCTAATCCGAAACCTAATTCTAAACCTAACACTTAATTTCACACTAAGAATAACCCTAACCCTAATCCCATAATCTAAGCTTAACCCTAAATGTAATGATAACTTTAAACTTAAAAGTAACCCTAACCCTAAACCAAACCTGAACTCTAATTCTAACCATAACCATAATCCTAACCCTAACCCTAACCCTAAAACAAATGTGAATTCTACATTCTTACCCTAATCCTAACCTAACCTTAAGCCTAACATAAACATGAATTTACCCAAACCCTAAACTTATCCTATCCCTAATCCTAACCTTAACACTAATCCTAAATCTAAACTCTTGCTCTAACCTTAACCCTAAACATAACAGTAACCTAACACAAACCATAACGCTAAACATAACCCTAACCTTAACCCTAACCCTAACCCTAAATTTTACACTAAAAATAACCCGAACCTTAAACCGTGACCTCAAACATAACCCAAACCCTACTTTAACTCTTAAACTAAATCTAACCTTACTCCCAATCCTAAATCTAACTCAAACCTTAAAAGTAACCCTAACCCTAACTCTAACACAGATCAAAAACCTAAATCTAAAGCTAATCCTAACAATAATACTAAACCTAATGCTAATCTTAACCATAACAGTAACTCTAACCCTAACCATAAACCTAAACCTAATTATACCCCTAACACTAACCCTAAAACTTAAACCTAACCGTAGCCTAATCTTAACCTAAATCTCACTCTAATCGTACTTTAACGCTAAATCTCACAATAACCTTAAACGAATCCTAAATCTAACCGAAACTTTAAACGTGACCCTAACATTAACACTAACTCAGATCCTAACCCTAAATCTACAGGTAATCCTAAACCTAATTCTAACCATAACCCTAAATTTTACACTAAGAATAACCCTAATCATAATTCTAACCCTAAACCTAAACTTAAATCTAACCCTAACCCTGACCCTAACCCTAAATTAAACCTAACCTTAACGATAATCCTAAACTACTCCTAACCCTATTCCTAACACTATCACTAATCCGACCTCTAAACACTTACCCTAAACCTAACCCTAAACATAATGTTAATCCTTACCAAAACCATAACGCTAAACTTAACCCAAATCCTAACCCTAAACCCAACCTTAACCTTAACCCTAATCTTAACGCTAACCCTAACCCTGCACTAAACCTAAAGCTAACCATAACCGTAACGGTAACCCTAATACTAATCTGACCCAAACCCTAACCCTAACCCTAACCCGAAGCCTAACCCTAATCCTAACTAACCTATTACCATAACCTTAACTCAAAAATTAACCCTAACCTAAATAGAAACCTAACCCTAACCCTAAAGTATCTGTAATTCTAAGCCAGAACATAATGCTAAAGCTAATGCTAACCCTAACACTAACCCTAACACTGACTCTATGCCTAACACCAACCCTAACCCTAACCTAAACCTATCCCTAACACTTACACTAACCTAACCATAAACCTAACGCTAACCATAACCTTAATACAATCCTAACAGTAATCCTATCCCTAAACACTAATCCTAACTCTTACCTCTTACTCTAACCCTCACCCTAAACATAACTGTAACCCTAAAACTAATCCTAACCCTAATTCTAATCCTAATCATAAATTTTACACTAACAATAACTCTAACCCTAACTCCTTATACGAACCCTAACCCTAAAACTAAAGCTTACCCTAACACTAACATTAACTCTATCTGTAATCCTATCTCTATCCTAAACCCAACCCTAACACTAACCATGAACCTTGCCCTAAACTAAACCTAAAAAGAACCCTAAAGGTAACCCTAATCCAAACCAAACCCTAACTTTAATCCTAAACCTAACACTAATCCTAACTGTTCCACTTACCATAACCCTAACACTAAGTCTAACTCTAAATGTAACCCTAAACCTAACTTTAATTGTAAAACTAAACCTAACCCTAAACTTAACCATAATCCTAACCGTAACACTATCCCTGATCCTAATCATAAAACTAAAGCTAATCTTATTCCAATTTTAACCCTAACCCAAATTTTACACTATTAACCCTGATACCACCCTAACACTAAAGCTTATCCTTACCCTAATTTTAACCCTAACACTGAATCTTACACTAACAATAACTCTAAAAGTAACTGCTTATCCTAACTGTAAACCTAAACATAAAGCTAACCCTAACCCTAACACGCATCCTGACTCTAACTCTAACCCTAACAATAAACCTAACCCTATATTAAAACTACCCCGAACACTAATGATAATCCTAACCCTAATTATCCTAATCCCTAACCCTAACCCTAATCCTAACTCTAAATACTCAACCTAATCCTAACCCTAACCCTGACAATAACCCTAAAATTAAAGATAATCATAATCCTAATTCTAATCCTAATGCTAAATTTTACACTACAATAACCCTAACTGTGACCCCTTATCCTAATCCTAACCCTAAAATTAAAGATAATCATAATCCTAATTCTAATCCTAATGCTAAATTTTACACTACAATAACCCTAACTGTGACCCCTTATCCTAATCCTAAAGCTAAACCTAAAGATAATAGTAAAAATAAAGCTAGCCTTAAAAAAACCAAAACCTGAGCCTTATCATAAACCTAACCCTAAATATAAATGTATCCCTAAACTAAAACTAACCCAAATACTAATGGTAACCCTAAGCATAAACTAATCCTAACCATATCCTTAATATTAATCCTAACTCTAACCTCTTACCCTAATACTAACCTTAACCCTAACACTAAACCTAACACTAACCCTAAACCTCACCCTAAACCTAAAGCTAACCATAACCCTAACCCTAACCATGACCCTAACCTTAACCTTAAACCTAATTCTAACTCTAACTCTAACACTAACACTAACCCAAAATTTTACACTAAAAATAACCCTAACACAAGCACCTTACCCTAACCAAACTTAACCCTAACTTTAACTCTAACTCTACCCCTAATTCTAACCTTAACCTTAAATTGACCCTAATCCTTATCAAAACCCTAAAACTAAAGCTAATCCTAACCGTACTTCTAATCCTAATCCTATATTTTATGTTAATAATAACACTAACCATAACCATAACCCCTTACTCTAACCGTAAACCTAAACTATAGCTGACCCTAACCCTTACCCTAACCCTAATCCATTATTCTAACAGTAACCCGAACCCTAAACCTAAACTAACCCTAACCTTAAACCCTAATCCTAACCCTAACCCTAACCCTAACTCTAAACCTCTTACGCTAACCCTAACCCTCAACCTAAAGCTAACCCTAACTCTAACACTAACCCTATCTCTAACACTAACTCTAAACTAAACCTAAACCTATCTCTATTCCTAAGCATAAACCTAACCCTAAAACTAACCATTAACTTACCGCTTATTCTAATCCTAACCCTAACTAAAGCTAACCCTAAATGTAACTTTAACCATGACCCTAACTCTGATCCTAACCCAAAAATTAAAGCTAATCCTAACCCCAATTCTAACCTGAACTCTAAAATTTACAGCAACAATAACACTAACCCTAACCCCTTACCCTGCCCCTAATCATAACTATTGCTAATCCTAACCCTAACACTAACACTGTCCCTAGCATAACTCTAAACTAAACCTTATTCGTAACATAACGGTAAACCTAACAGTTACACTAACCCTTACCCTAACACTAACCTCTAACCCTAATCCTAACCCTAACACTAAACCTAACCATAACCCCTTATTCTAACCCTAACCCGATCCCTAAACCTAAACTAACCCTAGTCTTAAACTCTAAATGTAACTTTAACCCCATCCCTGATCCTAATGCTGAAACTAAACAAATCCTAAACCTAACCCTAACCCTAACCCTATACCGAAACCTAACACTAACCTTAACTTAAACTTAAACCTAACCCTAATCCTCATAATAATCCTAGCTCTAAAAATATACCCTAAACCTAAACTTAAACCTAATACTAAGCGTAACTCTAACTCTAACCCTAACAGGAATTCTAACTCTAAAGTCTTACCATAACCTTAATCCTAACCCAAACCATAAACTAATCCTAACCCTAAACCTAACCCTAACAATAATCCTAACTCTAACCTCTTACTCTGACCCTATCCCAAAAGATACCTGTAACACTAATTCTAATCTAACCTTAACTTAACCCTAACCCTAAACATAGCCCTAAATCTAACTTAAACCTTAATAGTAAACCTAACTCTTACCCTAACCCAGATCCTAACCCTAAAACTAAAATAAATCCTAATCCTAATTCTAACTCTAACTCTAACACTAACCATAACCTTAAATTTTAAACAAACAATAACGCTAAACCTAACACTTTCTCCTAAACTTAACCCTAAATTTAACTTTAAGTCTAAAACTAACCATAACTCTAAGCTTAACCCTAACTCTAAAGCTAATGCTAGCTATAATCTTAATCCTAACTCTAACACTAACCATAACCTTGACCCTAAATCTAACACTAAAGCTTATCCTAACCCTAAACCTAACCGTAATCTAAACAGAACACTAATCCTAACCCTAACTATAAACATATAACTAAAATAAAACTTAACTGAACCCTAAAGGAAACCCTAACCCTAACCGACTTCTAACACTAACCCTAACTCTAATCCTAACCCTCACTCTAATCCTTAATCCTAACTGTAAACCTAAGCCTAACAGTAACCCAAACCCTGATCCGAACCCTAAAACTAAAGCTAATTCTAACCCTAATTCTGACCCTAATAATAAATTTTTCATTAAAATTAACTCTAACACTAACTCATTGCACTAACCCAAAATGTAAACCTAAAGTTAACTTTAACCGTAATATTAACACTAAATCTAACCCTACCCCTAACATAAATTAACTCTAACCCTAACCGTAAACCTAACCCCAATCTAAACCTGAAAGGAACCCTAAAGGTAACACAAACCTTAACGAAACCCTACACCTAACGCTAACAATAACTCTAACCCTAAACCTAACCCTAATTCTAAACGTACCCTAACTTCAATCTTCACAGTAGCCTAAACCTAAATTGTACACTAACAATAACCTTAACTGTAACCCTAATTTTAACTCTAACACTAACCCTGAACCTAAATCTAAACCCTAAACCTAACCTTAACTCTAACCCTAATCTTGATCCTAACCAGAAAACTAAAGCTAATATTAACACTAATTCTAACCCTAACCCTAAATTTTACAATAAGAATAACCTTATCCCTAACACTTTACCCTAAACCTAACATTAAC
>NW_011889248.1:235676-237912 GCF_000151845.1 Pteropus vampyrus
TAAAGCTAATATTAACACTAATTCTAACCCTAACCCTAAATTTTACAATAAGAATAACCTTATCCCTAACACTTTACCCTAAACCTAACATTAACATAAAGCTAACCCTAGCCTAACGCTAACCTTAACCTTAAACCTAAACTAAATCTAACACTAACAATAACCCTAACCTTAAACTTTTATTCTAACCCTACCCCTTACTTTAAACCTAACCCTATATTTAATCCCTAATCCTAACCGTAACCCTCACCCTAACCCTGATACTAACGCTAAAACTAAACCTAATTCTAAACCTAATTCTAACCCTAAACTTAACCATTACCCTAACTCTAAACCTAATCCTAACCTAAACTTAACCATAACCCTAACCCCAATCATAAACCTAAACCTAAACTAAACCTGACCCAGACCCTAACGGTAACCCTAACCCTAACCTAACGCTAACCGTAATTCTAACCCTAACCCTAACACCTTACCTTAAACCTAACCCTAACTGTAACCCTAAACCTAATCCCTAACGCTAACCCAACCCTGATTCTGACCATAAAATTAAACTTAATCCTAATGCTAAAAACTTAAAGTCTAAAAATAACCATAATCTACCTTAACCCTAATATTAATGTAATTTTGATCCTAATCCTAAACCTAAAATAATCCTAAACTTAATTTTAACCCTAAATCTAAATTGTACACTAACAATAACACTAACCCTAACCTATAACTGTAACCCTAAGTGTAACCATAAACCTAACCCTAAACTAAACCTATCCCGAAACCTAACGGTAACCTTAACATTAACCTAACCCTAACCCTAACACTAACTCTAACTCTGATTCTAATCATAAAGCTAAAGCTAATCATAACCCAATTCTAACCTTAACACTAAATTTTACACTAACAGTAACCCTAACTCTAACCCTAATGTTAACTCTAGAAATAACCTAACCCTATCAGTAACCCTAACATTAACCCTAACCAGGTCCTAACCCTAAAACTAAAGAAAATTCTAATCCAAAGTCTAAACCTTACTCTAACAGTAACCCTAACCCTAACGTAAACCTAAACCTTACCATAACCATAACCGTATCCATAAACCTACCACTAAACTAAACCTAACCGGAACACTAACGATAACCCTAACTCTAACCTAACCGTAATCCTAACCAGACCAAACACTCATCCTAATGCTAACCTCCTAACTCTAACCTAACCGTAATCCTAACCAGACCAAACACTCATCCTAATGCTAACCTCATAACCTAACCCTAACACTAACCCTAACCACTTACACTAACCCTAACCCTAACCTGAAATCCTAATCCCAACACAAATCCTACCCCTACTCTGAATCACTAATTCCAAATAACCACTTACCTAAACCTAACCTTAACCCCTAACCCTAACTCTAACTCCTACCCTAACACTAAACCTAAACCTAAAGCCTTACTCTAACCCAAACCCCAAACCTAAAGCTAAGCCAAAAACTAACACTAACCCTAACACTAACACTAATCTAACCTAACCCTAACCATAACGCTAACCCTACCCCTAACCCTAACCCTAACATTAACCCTAACTCTGATTCTAACACTAAAACTAAAGCTAAACCTAACCCTATTTGTAACCCTAAAACTAACACTCACCCTAATACTTATCCTACCCAAAAACTAAAGCTAATCTTAACACTAATTCTAACCCTAACCTTAAGTTTTACATCAACAATAACTCAAACCCTAACCACTTACCCTAAGCATAACCCTAAACCTATTCCTACACTAAACATAACCCGAATCTTAACGATAACCTTAACCCTAACATACTCTAACCCTAGCCCTAACATTAATCCTAACACTAACCACTTACACTAACCCTAACCCTGACCCTAAAACAAACTTAAACCTTGCCTAAACCTAACTCCTTACTTTAAACGTGACACTATCCCTAACACTAAATGCTAACTAATCTGAACCCTAACCAAAACTCTGATCCTAAACCTATACCTAAAGCTAACTGTAACCTAAACACTAACCATAACCCTAAGTTTTACCCTAACAATAACCTTAAGCCTAACCTTTTACCCTAAACCTAACCCTAACCTTAAATTTCACTCTAAAACTAACCCAAACATTAGCCATAACCCTAATAAACCATAAATCTGATCCTAACCCTAAAACTAAAGGTAATCCTAACCCTAACCCTAACCATATACCTATAGATTACAGTAACTCTAACCTAA
>NW_011889248.1:237962-240024 GCF_000151845.1 Pteropus vampyrus
CCATAAATCTGATCCTAACCCTAAAACTAAAGGTAATCCTAACCCTAACCCTAACCATATACCTATAGATTACAGTAACTCTAACCTAATCATAACTTTAACCCTAAAACTGATCTTAACACTGAAACTAAAGCTAATACTAACCCTAATTCTAAATTGAACACTAACACTAACCCTACTCCTAAGTTTTGCACTGACAATAAAACTAAACCTGACAACTTAACGTAAACCTAACCCTATCACTAACTTTTACTATAAAATTAAACCTAACCCTAAATACACTCAAACCTTAACTCAAACACTAACCCTAACTCTGATCCTAACACTAAAACTAAAGCCAATCCTAACCCTAATTCTAAACCTAACCCTAAATTTTACAATAAGAATAACCCTAACATTAATCCCATACCATAACTCTAAAATTAACCACAACTCTAACCCTAACCCTAACCCTAACCAAACCCAACCCGTAACCCTAACCCTATAACTAATCCTAACTCTAAACTCTTACACTAACCGCAACCCTAACCTTAACCCTAACCTAACCCTAATGCTAAACATAATTTTAACAACACCCTTAACCCTAAACCAAAGCTAAACCTAACGATACACCTAACCATAAATCAACTCGTAACTAAAACGTACTTGAACCCTAATGGTAATACAATTCCTAATCCTAATGCTGAACTTAACCCTAACCCTAACCCTAACTGACCCTAACTGCTACTCTATCCATACCCTAACCAAAAATAAATAAATAAATAAAGCTAAACCTAATCCTAATTCTAAACCTAACCTTAAAACCAATCTGAACCAGAAAACTATCCCTAAATCTATCCCTATCCCTAACCATAACTTAACCATAACCCTAACCTTAACACTAATACTAACTCTAAATTTTGCCCTAACCATAACCCTAATCTTAACCCTTACCCAAACATAACCCTAATCAATTACTATCCATAATCTTAACGCTAACACTAATCCAAACTCTAACATCTTACCCTAACCCTAACCTGAAACATATCTATAATCCTAACCCAAACCATAACGCTAAATTTTACACTAACAGTAACCCTAAGCTTAACCCCTGATACTAAACATAACCCTAACACAAATTTAGCTCTAAAACTAACTTTAACCCTAACACTAACCCTTACTCTGTTCCTAATCCTAAACTCAACCTAACCCTCACCATAATCCTAAACTATTCCTAGCCCTAATCTTATCCCTAACATTAATGCTAACTCTTACCTCTTCCCTGAAACCTCACCCGCCCAAACATAACTGTAAGTCTAAACCAAACCATAACAGTAAAAGTAATCATAACCCTATCCCAAACCAAAACCCTAACCATAACGCTAATTAAACGCTAAAACTCATTCTAACCCTAAACCTAATCCTAAATCTAACCCAAATCTTAACATGACCATAACACTAACACTAACCTTGATTCTAACCCTAAATCTAAAGCTAATACTAACCCTAATTGTAACCCTACCCCTAAATTTTATACTAAGAAAAACCCTAACCTAATCCCATTCACTAATCCTAACCCTAAACATAAGTCTTACCTTAACCCTAACAATAACCCTAACCCTAAACCTAACTCTAACCTAAACCTAACCGTAACACTTACACCCTAACCCTAAACCTAACTCTAACCTAAACCTAACCGTAACACTTACACTAACCTAAACCTAACCCTAAACCTAAACACAACCCTAAACCGAATCCTAACCTTAATCTTAACTCTAACACTAACCCTAACCATAATCCCATACTCTAATCCTAACCCTAAATCTAACGATAATCTTAACCCCAACAGTAATCTTAACCCTTACCCTAACACTAACCCTAACCCTAAACCTAAACCCTAAGCCTAAAACTAACCCCGATCCTAACACTGACCCTAACCCTAAAATTAATCCTAACCGTAATCGTAAACTAATCCTAACCCTAATCCTAACCCTAATACTAATTTTACCTCTCATTCTTACTCTAAACCTAAACCCAAATGTAACACTAACCCTAAGCTAAAACCATCTTTAACCCTAAATCC
>NW_011889248.1:241622-242822 GCF_000151845.1 Pteropus vampyrus
CAAACCATAATGCTAAACCGAACCCTAACCCTAACACTAACTTAACCCTAACCTTAACACTAATCCTAACACTAATCCCAGCTCTAAACTCATAAACTAACCCTAACCTTAACACTAACATAAATCTAACCCTAACCCCAAACCTAAACTATCCTAACCCTAATCGTAACCCTAACACTAATTCTAACTGTACACTCCTAACCTAACCCTAACCTTAAACATAACTGTTTCCCTAAGCCAAGCCATAACGCTAAAACTAACCCTAAACCTAAACCTTAACCTGAAATTTACACTTGAAATATCCCTAACCATAACCTCTGACCAAAAACCTAACCCTAACCCTAACCCAACATCTAACTGAAACCTTAAACCTAACCCTAAAAGTAACCCTTACACTAACCCAACCCAGATCCTAACCACAAATCAAAAGCTAATTCTATACCTAATTCTAACTCTAACCCTAAATTTTACACTCAGAATAACCCAAACTCTAACTTAATACCCTAAGACTAACTCTAACTCTAACTTTAACCCTAACAGTAACCCTTACCCTAACCCTAACATGGCCCTATTGCAAACCCTGATGCAAACCCTAACACTTACACTAACTCTAACCCCATAAGATAATCCTAAACCTAACCCTAACACTAGCCCTAACTTTAATGTAACCCTAACCTTGACCAAACACTAATCCTAAATCTAAACTCTTACATTAACCCTAACCCTAACTTTAAACTTACTAACTTTAATCCTAAAGCTAACCCTAACCCTGACCCAAACCCTAATCCTAAACCCTAATCCTAAACCTAACTCTAACCCTAACCCTAACACTAACCTTAATGTAACCCTATATCTAACCCTACTACTAATACTAAAACTAACTCTAACCTCTTAAACTAAACCTAACCCTAAATTTTACGCTAACAATAAACCTAATGTTGAACTCTGACCCCAAACATAACACAGGCCCTAATTTAACTCTAAAAATAACTCTACACCCAACCCTATCCCTAAATCTAACTCAAATTTTAAACTTTACCCTATCACTAACCTTAACTGAGATCATAACCTTAAATCTAAAGCTAATCAAAAAACTAATTCTAAACTGAATCCTAAATTTTACACTAAGAATAATATGAAAACTAAACCCTTAGACTAACCTTAAACCTAACCTAATGCTAACCTTAACACTAACAGTAA
>NW_011889248.1:243722-244091 GCF_000151845.1 Pteropus vampyrus
AACTCTGACCCCAAACATAACACAGGCCCTAATTTAACTCTAAAAATAACTCTACACCCAACCCTATCCCTAAATCTAACTCAAATTTTAAACTTAACCCTATCACTAACCTTAACTGAGATCATAACCTTAAATCTAAAGCTAATCAAAAAACTAATTTTAAACTTAATCCTAAATTTTACACTAAGAATAGCCTTAAAACTAAATCCATACCCTAAAACTAACCCTGAATCTAACACTAATCTTAACCCTATACAGTAACCCATTCCTGATCCTAACCGTAACACAAACCATAACCCTAACCCTAAAAATAACCCTACTCCTAAATTTACACTAAGAATAATATGAAAACTAAACCCTTAGACTAAC
>NW_011889248.1:245907-249949 GCF_000151845.1 Pteropus vampyrus
ACCACTAATCATAAACTATAGCTAACCCTAACCCTAACACTAACCCTAACCCTATCATAAACCTAAACCTAACCCTAAATGTAAAGAGAAACCTATCTTTAAACCAAACCTAAACTGAACTCCAACGGTAACCCTAAACGTAACCATAATTTTAAGCTAACAATAACCCTAACCCTAACACGATATCCTAAAACTAATCCTAAATCTAACTTTAATTCTAAAATGAACCCTAACCCTATCCCTAACCCTAACATTAACCTGAACCCTGAACCTAACTCTAACAATCAAGGTAATGCTAACCATAATTTTAAACCTAACACTAACTTTAACACTGATCCTAACCTTAACACTCTAGCTTATCCTAACCCTCATTCTAAACCTAACCCTAAATTTTATACTAACGATAACTCTAAAACTAACAGCTTACCTAACTTTAATCCTAAACGTAAATCTAACTCTAACCCTAACACGAACCCTAAACCTAATGCTAACCATAACCTAAACCTAAACCTAACCCTAACCGTAAACCTAACCCTATACTAAACCTAATCCGAACCCTACCGATAACTCTAACTCTAACTGAAGCTAAACCCTAAGTCTAACCCTAATATTAAACCTAACTTTAATCTCTTACCCTAATCCTAACCCTAACCCTGACTCTACCCCTAAAACTAAAGCTAATCGTAAGCCTAATTCTAACCCTACCCAAAAAATTTACACCTAAACCTAACCCTAACCGTAAACCTAACCCTATACTAAACCTAATCCGAACCCTACCGATAACTCTAACTCTAACTGAAGCTAAACCCTAAGTCTAACCCTAATATTAAACCTAACTTTAATCTCTTACCCTAATCCTAACCCTAACCCTGACTCTACCCCTAAAACTAAAGCTAATCGTAAGCCTAATTCTAACCCTACCCAAAAAATTTACACTAACAATAAACCTAACTCTAAACCCATACCCTAACCCAATCACTATACCTAAATCTAACCTTAACCCTAAGGCAAACTTGACGCTAACCAAAATTTAAACCTTACCCTACCCTAACTCTCTATATAAACCTACCTCCAAATTAAAACTAACCTGAACACTAACAGAAACCCTAACCATAACCTAACCCTAACTTTAAGTCTAACATAAACCATAACTCTAACCTCTTACATTAAACCTAACCATAACCATAAACCTAAACCTAGACCTGAAGCTAACCCGAACCCTAACACTATTCCTAACACTAACCCTAACCTTAACACTAAGCCTAACACTAACTTTAACCCTAACCTTGATCCTAACCCTGAAACTAAAGCTAATCCTATCCCTAATTCTTACGCTAACCCTAACACTAACCCTAACTCTAAATTTTACACTAACAATAACCCTAAACCTAATGCCTTACCCTTAACCTAAACCTAAACCTAACTTTAATATAAAACTAACCCTAACCATAACCTTAACCCTAACATTACCCTAACCCAGATCCTAACCCTAAAACTAAAGCTAATTCTAACCCTAATTCTAACCATAACACTAAATTTTACACTATCAATAACAATAACCCTAACCCCTTACCCTAACACTAACCCTAAACTATAGCTAACCCTAACACTAACCCTATCCCTAAGCATAACCCTAACCTAAACCTAACCCAAACCCTACCCCTATACCTACACCTAATACTAACTCCTTATTGTAACCATAAGCCTAACCCTAACCTTAACAGTAACCCTGATCCTAATACTGAAAGAACAGCTAAAACTATATGTAACAAAAACCCTAATCCTAACTCTAACTCTAATCTAAAACTAACCATAAACCTAATACTACCATTAACCTAACTAGAAGCTAAACCTAACCTGGTCCTAACTCTAACCCTAACCGTAAACCGAACCCTAACACTAACCTAATCATAACCCGAACGTTAACATTAATTCTAACTCTAACCTTTTACCCTAAACCAAACCCTAAACCTAACCCTGAACATATCCCTAACCATACACCTATCCCTAAACCTAGACTTAACCCCAAACCTAAACCTAACCCTAACACTAAACCTAACCCCTTATTCTAACACTAACTCTAAGCCTAATCATAAGCCTAACACTAACGATAACCTTTAACACTAATCCCAATCAAACATTAACCCGAACCAAACCCTAATCCTAACCACTTACCCTAACCAGGAACCTAGCCCTAGCACTAACACTAAACCTAACCCTACCGTAACTCCAATCCTAACCCTAAACCTAACCATAAATTGTACACTAAAAAATAACCTTAACCCTCACACCTTACCCTAAACCTAACCTTAACCCTTACTTTAACTCTAAAACTAAACCTAACCCTATCTCGAACCTTAACCCTAAACCTATCCCTAGCTTTAACACTAAAACTAACCCTAACACAAACGTTAACACTAACATGAAGCCTACTCCCAATCCTAAACCTTAAACTAAAGCTAACCTAACCCTAATTCTAACTGTAACCCTAAATTATACACTAACAATATAACTAACCCTAACCCTATAGCGTAACTCTAACCCTAAACTATAGCTAAAACTAACCCTAAAACTAATCCTATCTCTAAGCATAATCCTAACCTACGCAAACTCTAACCCTAACTATAACCTTAAACTAACCCCAAACTCAACCTAACCCGAACTCCAACGGTAACCCTAACACTAACCTAACCCAAATTCTAACCCTAATTACTAAACCTAACCTTAACCCTAACCCTAATCCTTACCCTAACCCCAAACTTAAACCCTAACCATAACCGTAACTCAATGGTAACCCTATCCTAAACCTAAAAGTAAAGCTAATCCTAACCCTAATTCTAATCATAAACCTAAGACTAATCCTAACAATAAAATTTAAACTAATAACCCTAAACCTAACTCCTTATCATAAACTTATCACTAAATTTAACTTTAAGTCTAAAACTAAGCCTAACTCTAACCCTAACCTTAACATTAACCTGAACGCTGATTCTAACCCTAAAACCGAAGCTAATGATAACCTAAATTTTAAACCTAACCCTAACACTAACCCTATTCTTGATACTAACCCTAACAGTAAAGTTTATCCTAACCCTAACACTAATGCTAACCTTAACCCTAACCCTAACCTAAACCTCTCCCTAATCCTAACCCTAATGATAACCTTACCTGAACCCTAACGGTAACTCTAACTCTAACCTAATCCTAACCCTAACAAAATCCTAAATCTGAACCTACCATAAAACTAAAGCTAATCGTAACCGTAATTCTAACAATATGCTTAAATTTTATTCCAACAATAAATCTAACCCTAACCCCTTAGTGTAATACTAACCCTAAACATATCCCTAAAGTAAACATAACCTGAACCCTAACGATAATACTAACCTTAACCTATACTAATCTAACCCTAACCCTAACACTAATGCTAACTCTAACCTCTTACCCTATTCCTAATCCTAACCCTAATCCTAAACTTAATCCCTAACTCTAACCGAAACCCTAAACCTAACTCTGATCCTATCCCTAAAACTAAAGCTAATACTAACCATAATTTAACCCTGAAACTAACAGTATGCCTAACCGTAAATTTTAAACAAACAATAACCCTAAACATAACCCTTTAATCTAAACCTAACCCTAAATCTAACTTAAAGTCTAAATCTAACCCTAACCCTTACCCTAACATTAACCAGAACCCTGATGCTAACCCTAAAAATGAAGCTAATGCTAACGATAATTCTAAACATAACCTTAACAATAACCCTAACCCTGATTCTAACACTAAGATTAAAGCTTATCCTAACCGTAATTCTAACCTTAACCCTAATATTTACACTAATAATAATTATAAACCTAACTCTTTACACTAATCCTGATTCTAACCTTAAAACTAGAGCTAATAATAACTAATTCTAAACCTAACACTATCAGTAACCCTAACCCTGACACTAACCTGAAAACTAAAACTAATTCTAACCCCAAATCTAAACCTAACCCTTAATATTACACTACCAATAACCCTAAACGTAACCCCATACCC
>NW_011889249.1:0-346 GCF_000151845.1 Pteropus vampyrus
CTCAAAGGCGGGGCGTCTCCCATTCCTCGGTGCCCAGGGGCCCTGAGCCCGGGGTCGGGTCAGGGTCTCTGCTCCTGCGGGGACCGTGCAGGCACCCGGGGATGGAGAGGACACACGGGGCACCAGCGACGTAGGCAGCGAGCTCCTTCTCAGACGAGAGAATCCCCTCTTTAAATTAGCGGGGTCCCAACTCCAGGACGGAGGCTGGGAGCGCTGCCACACACAGGACAGGGAGGCGGCCTCGGCACCCCCGCCGGCGTGTCACTGTGTCCTGGGAGGCCGGCTGTTACTCCCCTCGGGTCTGGAAGCGCCCGCAGAGGCGCAGGTCGGTGGCGGCGGTGCTGCC
>NW_011889249.1:1011-1365 GCF_000151845.1 Pteropus vampyrus
GTAACCTCACCGAGGGAGCCACGTCACAGCCCTGTACGCAAACCGCGAAGCGCCACGCTGCACGCCCCGGCCCCACACAGGGC
This sequence comes from Pteropus vampyrus, assembly GCF_000151845.1. Classification (NCBI taxonomy): domain Eukaryota; kingdom Metazoa; phylum Chordata; class Mammalia; order Chiroptera; family Pteropodidae; genus Pteropus; species Pteropus vampyrus. The sequence continues at coordinate 1,095 of NW_011889249.1, forward strand.
TGCAGTCGATGGTGTCTCAGTGAAGCGGGAGAGAAGGGGGCGTCGTCACTGTGACAGGCCCCAGAGAAGCAGGCGTCCCCCGCTGACCGCGGCATCCGGCCGGCGGGGTCCGTGCGCCGGGCAGTGGGTTCGCCCGTCGAGTTTCCGATCCCACCGTTTAATTCGACTCCGACTCCCATTATGTGCTGGGCAACTCTTCCTGGAAGCGTCTACGTGGCTGGAAAAGGCTCCAGAGAATAAGGGGGAAGATGCTCTGTGCTGGGAAGACGTC
>NW_011889249.1:1837-2503 GCF_000151845.1 Pteropus vampyrus
CGCTTTTCCGGGCTCGCCTAAAGCAGGGCCAGGCTCCGGGAAGGTTCCGAACACCCCATTTACACACTCCGCTTCTGTTAAACTTCGCCCCAAAGAGATCATTTTGAGATTTCCTGAGACTTCAGCCGGCTTGCACCTTCTCTGCGGGCATCGCCAGGGGCCGGAGAGCGCGGCGTCTCCGCCTGGCCCATGCCCGTCCCGCGCCCAGCCGTCCACCGCGGGCTCCGCCGTCTCCTCGGCCCTTTAGAGAGGACGCGCTATGTACACAGGCGGCTGCTGAAAAGGGAACCTGTAACCGGCGAGCGGGAGGGGCTCCTCTGCCCCGCTTCTGGAGGCGGCGGCCTCGACCCGTCTCGACAAGTCCAGCATCTTCCCGTCCCCGGGCGTCTTGGGAGCTCCGCCCCCCGTCCTCAGCCCACTGCTGCTCCTTCCCCTGCGGTCACTGCGAATGACGCCGCGATGACCCGCAGCTGTTTAATGAGCAAGCAGTTCACACCCCCCCCCCCCGGGCCAGGCGCCACCCAAGCTGGGGGCCGGCAGGAGGTGAGGGGGGCCACGGGGTTGGGGGCCACGGCAAGGGGGGCCGGGAACGGCTTTCCCAGACGGCCATGGACACGGAGTCTTTTAAGTTTACTGCGATGACACCTTATTAGGGAAGGGGGGAGG
>NW_011889249.1:2553-3299 GCF_000151845.1 Pteropus vampyrus
GTCTCCTCGGCCCTTTAGAGAGGACGCGCTATGTACACAGGCGGCTGCTGAAAAGGGAACCTGTAACCGGCGAGCGGGAGGGGCTCCTCTGCCCCCCTTCTGGAGGCGGCGGCCTCGACCCGTCTCGACAAGTCCAGTGTCTTCCCGTCCCCGGGCGTCTCGGGAGCCCCGTCCCCGTCCTCAGCCCACTGCTGCTCCTTCCCCTACGGTCACTGCGAATGACGCCACGATGACCCGCAGCTGTTTAATGAGCAAGCAGTTCACACCCCACCCCGGGCCGGGCGCCACCCAAGCTGGGGGCCGGCAGGAGGCGAGGGGGGCCACGGGGTTGGGGGCTGTGGGGTTGGGGGCCGCGGCAAGGGGGGCCGGGAACGGCTTTCCCAGACGGCCATGGACACGGAGTCTTTTAAGTTTACTGCGATGACACCTTATTAGGGAAGGGGGGAGGGCTGCGAATTCAGTAAAGATGGTGACGCTTAAACGCATGGGTAGGGACTTCAGACTCACCCCAACTTATCCTCGGACACACACCGTTCATGAAGACAGACTCCTGCTTAATGTGGGAGTGTGTCACACAGTGACGCCACACGTGGACAGACCTCCAGCGCAGACTCTGGGCGGCCAGCAGACGAAGGTCTGGTCCCCGTCCCACAGAGAGCTCAGCCGTGACCACGGCCTCCAGCCACCGATGCCACCACACCCTCCACGGGGACAGGTGTCACCCCAGGGCCAGCCATCCTTCCTGC
>NW_011889249.1:3349-4110 GCF_000151845.1 Pteropus vampyrus
CACGGAGTCTTTTAAGTTTACTGCGATGACACCTTATTAGGGAAGGGGGGAGGGCTGCGAATTCAGTAAAGATGGTGACGCTTAAACGCATGGGTGGGGACTTCAGACTCACCCCAACTTATCCTCGGACACACACCGTTCATGAAGACAGACTCCTGCTTAACGTGGGAGTGTGTCACACAGTGACGCCACATGTGGACAGACCTCCAGCGCAGACTCTGGGCGGCCAGCAGACGAAGGTCTGGTCCCCGTCCCGCAGAGAGCTCAGCCGTGACCACGGCCTCCAGCCACCGATGCCACCACACCCTCCACGGGGACAGGTGTCACCCCAGGGCCAGCCATCCTTCCTGCCGGTTCCCCTGCAAGGCAGAGCCAGCCACTCGGCCTGGACCTTTCAGAGGCCTGGTCCCCCGGACCTGGGGCAGGAGCAGCAGCCCCCGGGGTGGGGACAGGCCGGGGTGTGGGCTCGGCCACCATGCAGCCTCAAGGAGTTGAAGTCTAGGACTTCCGCGTGGTTTGCAGAGCTGGGGACGGGCCGGACTCACCTAGCAGGGCCGCTTCCAAACGCCCCCGGGGCCGCCGACTCTAAGGGGAGGGCCTGGCGTCTCCGCACCTGTGTCCACTTCTGCTCTTCCGCCCGGGAGGGGCGCGGCCTGGAGCCCTGCCTTGCAGGGAAGCCGTGAGAACTAAGTAACGCGTGAGACACGCGGCCAGTTCCGGGCTCACAGCAGGTGACCACGAAGTGACCGTGTGGCACCGCT
>NW_011889249.1:4160-9439 GCF_000151845.1 Pteropus vampyrus
TCGGCCTGGACCTTTCAGAGGCCTGGTCCCCCGGACCTGGGGCAGGAGCAGCAGCCCCCGGGGTGGGGACAGGCCGGGGTGTGGGCTCGGCCACCGTGCAGCCTCAAGGAGTTGAAGTCTAGGACTTCTGTGTGGTTTGCAGAGCTGGGGACGGGCCGGACTCACCTAGCAGGGCCGCTTCCAAACGCCCCCGGGGCCGCCGACTCTAAGGGGAGGGCCCGGCGTCTCTGCACCTGTGTCCACTTCTGCTCTTGGCCCGGGAGGGGTGCGGCCTGGAGCCCTGCCTCGCAGGGAAGCCGTGAGAACTAAGTAACGCGTGAGACACGCGGCCAGTTCCGGGCTCACAGCAGGTGACCACGAAGTGACCGTGTGGCACCGCTGCGCTAACAGGGACACCACGCTGCGAGCGTAAGACCAGCTCAGGAAAACCGAGCCGGGCTCTGACGACCGTCCCCTCAGAGCCGGGTGCTGACGACCATCCCCTCAGAGCCGGGCGCCGGCCACTGTCCCCTGCGAGGCCGTTAGTCTTCGCTCTCCGCCTCGGTGCGTGCTCCCTACGTGTTGTGCATGCAAATAACACACACATTCTGGGGGCCACATTTGCTGCTCGGTTACTTATAGCGCATATATAATAGTTTATCCTAGACAATAATCCATAACGAAATTATCCTGGAGTCATGTCCGATGTAAAATAAAATATCAGACCGTTATCAGCACTGGGGTTGCAAGTTATTGGTTGGACTCGAACGCTCGATAAGCACATGGCTGGGGAAGAAACACACACGCAGCCCGAGGGGAGCGGGAAAATCTTTCCTCGCTCTCGTCCCCGCTGACGGCGACCGCCTTTTCCAGCACACGCGTCAGGTTTGCGCGTCTGCGCCTGGCGAGGCTGGGCATGCGGAGCACGGGCAGAAGGGCCGCGATGTCCTGGAAAGACAACTTTTCGTGAGGCCGGGAAAAAAATGAGTCATAAAAATATTTAATGTGCATTTTAAAGTGATGGTTTTTAAAATCCTCCTTTTTCCATGAGGGATTTGTTTTTAAAATAAGCAATTCATGATTCGAACGTCGTGTCAGGCAGCGTTAGTTGAACCAGCAGGGGCTCTGAGGTCCCAGCATCCCCCTGGCGGTCACCTTGCTGGGGTCTGGCTGCGTCAGCGTCGGCATAATGAAGTCATTTATGAGTCAAAACACAATTCCCTTGGACTTGTACAAAAAAGTCGGTCGATAGGGAAAAACCTAGAAAAGAAAACCGACAGAGAAAAATAGTCTTACTTTGGAGATTTGAAGGAAATGAAATGGGCAAAGAATTCATTTAGAAATTAGAATTATAGTCAGTGGAGAGGTAAGTGGAATAATCTATTACGTGCACATATTTAGATTTTAATATATTGATTAATATTCATTCTTCACTAACTTCTAACAAAATAGAATATTTTCATACTGTTTCCAGCACTGAGCTTGTAATAATAATTGACATGTCACATTTGCTTTATCATTCGTTTGTTGGCGGAAACTTGGGTCGTTTGTATATCTCGGCTGCCATGAGTGACCGTGAACTGACCACGGGACTGGAAATGCATGCGAGGTCCTGGCCTCACGTCTTCCGATGCACGCCGACGTGGGACGGCGGGTCACTCTGCATAGTGGCCGCCCCGACTCGCAGCCCCGCAGCAGTGCGTGAGGGTCCCTGCTCTCCACATCCTCGCCAGCACCCAGTGCCTGATGGCGTATTGGTGACGGCCATTCCGACAGGTGTAAGGTGACGGTCACCGTGGTTTTGGTTTGCACCTCCGTGATGACTGTGATGGCAAGCATCTTTTCATGAGTTCCTCGGCCCTTTGGATGTCTTCTCTGGCAAAATGTCTGTACAGGTCCTCTGTCCCTTTTTCAAATGAATTATTATTATTATTATTTTGGTATTGAGTTGTAGGAGTTTCTTCCACATTTCGTGCGTTTCTGCCTTCTCAGACGCATGATCCGCAAGCATCTTCTCCCACCCGAGCAGCCACCTTTGCGTTCGGTGACGGCCCCTTGACGTGCAGAGCTTTTAGTCTGACGCCCCGCGTGCTCATTCGTGCTTTCAGTGCCAGATACAAAAGTCATTTCCGAGACGGGGGTCAAGGGGCTTTCCCACTGTGTTTTCTTCCAGGAGACTCACAGGTTCAGGTCGTAAGTCTTCAACACAGTCTGAGTTATTTTGTGTTTGATGCAAGATGCAACTTCATCCCTGTGCGTGCAGCTGTCCAGTTCTCCCGGCCCCGGGTATTGAAGAGGCCGTCCTTCCCCTTCTGTGTTCCTGGCTGTCAGTTCCTCCTCGAAGTCCGTCCTCCTGTAGGTCATCGGTCAGGGTCACACTAACTGTCTGAAATTGTGTTCATCTGGCAATCGCTGGAGGGATGAGTTAGTTTGCTGTAGCGTTACAGAGTGACATGGTGTTTCCTTCCATCCCACAGGGCGGCCGGGCCTGGGCTCCGCACTGCTGGTGAGCGTTCTGCTGGCGGCCTCGCTGTCCGGTCTTCTCAGGCAGCCCGCCTCTGTTCTCCGGTTCCACTTACGACTGTCACCTTGCCTTGGATGTTCTAGAATGCCCGTCCCGTATTCTCTGGTATAGATTCGTGTCTACGCAATGATCTCAGGACGTGGCGAGGCGCTTCCTCTCATCGTAGCTTTGGCTCGCATTTCTGCCGGGAGGACGCCGCGTGTTTCCAGGTACTTGCAGGTCACTCGCATCTCTTCCTCTGTGAAGAGTCCATCCGAGTGCTGTACGGGCTTGTTTACTGATCCGCAAGACTGATTGACGTGTGGCGGACGCAGGCGCCGAGGCGGCCAGGCTGTCGTGACCATGGCCTCTCAGAGGCACTTCGTGTATCCTGGTGACTCACAGCCTCAAACACCTTAACATGTTTGTCAGTTCGTCGTTCTTATAACCTCTCGTTGGAAGTGTTTGCCTCCTTGTGATTAAATTGTGTTTTTATTATCAAGTCGTGACTATTTACAGTCTAAGGAGTTTTTTAAAATCAAATATATGTAGGAGAATATTTTCGCACTTTCGATCTTCCCTATTAATTTTTTAAGGTATGTTTTGATTAATTCCAGGTCTTTAAAAAATCCTTATGGGACTTGAGAAGCTATAAATTTTGCTCAAACATTGTTTTATTAGAATCCCACACATTTTTATTCATTGTGTTTTCGTTATTTTAAAATTAGAAATACTTCGTAATTACCTATGTTTTCTCTTTCGATCCATTTTTATTTAAAGATGCAGTATTTGATTTTCACATATTTGGGAAGCTTGTTATCAGTGACTTTTAATTTCGTTGTGTACTATCCATGAACTCATCACGTGCCATTTACTGAGACTTATTTAATAGCATAGGTTACAGTGTATCTTAGTGGATGTTCCATGTACAACTGAAAAAAATGTGTTTTCTGCATTTTTTGATTGCAACATTTTATAAATGTTAATGATGCCGAATTGGTTGATTGTGTTAAGTTTTTTGTATCCCTAGTGAACTTTTGTGTAATTACTCTCTCAATTACTGAGCTGTGAGTGACAGAATCTTCACTTCAAATAGTGGATTTGTGTGTTTATCTTCTCAGCTCAATCACGGTCTGCTCCACACATTTTCTCATTTTGCGTAAGGGGCACACATGCTTCTGATTATTATGTTTTCTTAACAAATTGACTCATTATTATGAAATGTCCTTTTCAGCAAAGGTAATATTTGTTTTTCTTGTAGTCTGCACTACGTGCCTTTAGTAGACTTACCATAGCGTCTTGACAATTAGTAGCTGTAAGACACATATTTTTCCGTCCTTTTACTTTGACCCCGTCTGTGTCTTTATGCTAAAAGTGTCTCCTTTAAAAAGGACGCGGTGGGGCTGCCCTCCCCACGTTGACGGTTGCGTTTTACAACCGCAGGGCTTAGTTTGCAGGCAACTAGCTGCCGCGGGGCGGGTCCCTCCGCCCTCCCGACATTCGTTTTTTCATCTCATCCCTCTTTCTCCTCGTCTTCCTTCCTTGCTTCTTTTGGATTATTTCACTGATTCGTGTTTTCGGTTTTTCTATTTTCTGTATATTTTGTATTTATTTTGTCCCTTTTATTTTTTTTAACGATGCCTCTCTGTTGTATTTATTTTTCTTCCGGAGGGTCCTCTGTCAATCATAACAGCCTGCTCCAGGGAGAACGTGGGACGCCGCCAGGGCGGAGTAGGGGCTCGGGGTGTGGTTCGTGCACTGACCGCGTCAGGCCCGGTGCCTGGGCAAGTGCAGCGGGCCGTGGGAAGCGAGACCTCTTCCTGGGGGACCAGTCCAGGTCGGCAGGGCCGGGGCCGGGGGTGTCTCAGATCGCGCTGGAGGGGACGTGGCGTGTCGCCCTGCTCTGCCAGGCGCAACGCATGTCCTCGGCCTTTCCGGCCTTTTCTCAGCCGCTGTGTAGCTGACAGCAGCCCCCAGTGCTGGACGGTTCGCGGGGTGCTTTCCTCGGCGAGCTGGGACGTGTCAGGGGCGCATGCAGAAGGCCTTCCAAGGCAAGCAAAGCGGGGCAGGCGGGCTGGCTGAGTAAAGGGCAGCTCCGTGCGGGGTGCCGCCCGCCCGCCCAGGCTCCGGGTGATGCTCGGGGTGCGGCAGCGCGGCGAAGGCGCTATGCTCGGAGGCTTTTGGGGAACGGCCGGAGGCGGCGTGGGGAGCCAGCTGGCTGACAGCGGCCGCGAGGCGGAGACGGGCCTCGCCCGGGTGGCGGCCAAGGCCGCGAGAACCGGGGTCTCCTGTGTGGACTGAGGCAGGCTGCGACAGCGGTGGACAGGCCGGCTCGCTCCGCAGGGCTGGCTGGGCCTTGGACCCTGACGTCCGCAGAGTCCGGGACAGCGCTCGTCGTCCTGCTGGCGGAGGGCGTGACGTGGGGCCCCGCGCAGCCCCGGCGCGGCAGCCGAGCCCACCGCGTCCCCCTGTCGGGTGCGGAGACCTCACGCTGGAAGCAGATCGGGTCAGAGGCTGGCAGACGTGGTGCCGACCGCACAGTGGCCACAGGTCCCTCGGAGGCGGCGCAGCGTCTGAGAGACGTGACCTCCCCTGACCAGGAGACTCATGTACCTGCGGATTTCCCAGTCCCCACGGCGCAGGCGAATCGCGGGGCGAACCAGCCGGGATTTCGGGGCTGGTCATCAACGCGTCGGCAGCAGACGCATCGGGCTGCATCCTGCGCCGCTGGCCCAACGCGGGGCCACGTGTTTTAACACGGACGGTTAAACCAGAACACGTGCTAAAAATCAGCAGG
>NW_011889249.1:10875-11309 GCF_000151845.1 Pteropus vampyrus
GCCCACAACGAGCTTTATATGCAGCAGCTCGTGTTCGCATGTTTGTAAACGCTAATGTCATTGTCTTTCGAGAGGTTTAGTAAAAGGAGAACCCTAGTCTCATGGAAAAGTACCCCCAAAATTACACCCAGCTGTATGGACCTGGACGCATCAAGTGCCTGTCCATTCGGACAGGATGCGCTGGTGCCTTGGCTGCCCAGTCCAGCGGGAACTCCGCAGCAGGGCAAAGCCGCCAGCGACACAGCGGGCCAGCCAGCGGGCCACCCAGCACCAGGGCCAGCGGCCTGTCCTCCTCAACTTGCCCTCCGCCAGGCTTCCGCGGGCCTAAGGGGTCGCTAGCTCGTGGTGGGCAGGACACTCGCCACTGTCACGCCCACTGGGCAGCTCCAGGCTCTTGCCCTGTTCCTGGTTCCCACAGAGGAACGTGGGGCGGG
>NW_011889249.1:12245-14164 GCF_000151845.1 Pteropus vampyrus
GCCCACAACGAGCTTTATATGCAGCAGCTCGTGTTCGCATGTTTGTAAACGCTAATGTCATTGTCTTTCGAGAGGTTTAGTAAAAGGAGAACCCTGGTCTCATGGAAAAGTACCCCCAAAATTACACCCAGCTGTATGGACCTGGACGCATCAAGTGCCTGTCCATTCGGACAGGATGCGCTGCTGCCTTGGCCGCCCAGTGCAGTGGGAACTTGGCAGCGGGGCAAAGCCGCCAGCGACACAGCGGGCCAGCCAGCGGGCCACCCAGCACCAGGGCCAGCGGCCTGTCCTCCTCAATTTGCCCTCCGCCAGGCTTCCGCTAGCTCGTGGTGGGCAGGACACTCTCCACTGTCACGCCCACTGGGCAGCTCCAGGCTCTCGCCCTGTTCCTGGTTCTCACAGAGGAACGTGGGGCGGGAGGCGGGGGGTGGGAGGGGGCTGCAGCCGGGTTAGTGTCTGTGAGACCGAGTTGAAAGGCACATCCATTCGGGCAAAACCAGTGTGTGTCGCATGGGTCATTTTGGCTCCCGTTCACCCCCAAGACAGTGGGGCCTCCCCTCCCGTCCCCAGGAGCCCGGCAAGACCCATGGAATCGACCAGATTGTTTAATTAAGGTTTTCAAGTCACGGCCTTTTGGAGCCAATTCGTGACTGATTTTGCAGGATAAAAATCTTTGTCTCTCCCAGGCCTGTGCCGGGAGCAGTAAGTCCCCCGTTTTCAGAGACTGAGGACCCTGCGGAAGCAGCCCGGGGCCGGGCGCCGGGGAGCTGGGCTGCGTCGCTCAGCTCCGCTGCATTCACGACCCAGCCTGTCTTGTTTGTCTTGGCTTTCATTTTGCATCCTTTGTATGCTCTTCATGAGACTCTTGCTAAAACACAGATTCAGTTTGGAAGTGCTAAATCTCGTCACCGCAGACACTTTAGGCCAGCCCTGGGGAGAGCACAGGGCCGGGCAGGGTGTGTCGGGCTGGACCCCCTGAAGTCCACCGCGATTCTTGAGAACAAAATGGGTGTCGTGCTCTGGGTCAGGACCGCGACACGGACCAGCAGACACAGCCCGGGCTTCCGGGCACTTCCGCTCTGTGCCGGCACAGGGACGCCGTGATGAAGCGGGGGAGGTCGGGCAGTGCCAGGACGGGGACGCTGGGGTGATCATGGGTAGGGGGTGGGGGTTGTCCTGCAAGAAGCCTCAGAAAGAGCCTCAGTAACCGGTGGCGGGGAGGGTGGGGAGAGGGGCCAGTCCTGTTTGGTTTGGGTGGAAGGTGATAAACGAAAGGACGGAGGAAGCAGGCGGCTTCATCGAGCTCACACTTTTACAGACCCCGTGTAGAGCTGCCCACAGGAGGCGTTTCAAGAAATGCGTCCCCACCCGCTCCAAGGCTGTGGCTGCACGCACGCCCCGCGCCTCCGCCAGGACGCACACGTGGAGCCACAGGCGGGACCGGCCTCGGCTTAGACCAGCTTTCACTTAGCACCAAGATAGCATCTTGCCCCCTGCCCAGTGGACGTCCACCCACACTGCCCCCGACCCGGCCGGATCTCGGGAAGGAGGACCTGCCCTCAGGGGGTCTGGACGACCCACAGGGCCCGGACCACAGGGCCTCCCACGTCCGTGAGTGGCGCATCATGTTTCTGCCTTTATCTGATTTGGCCGATGGCTCAGCTGGAAAAAGCAGATGACAGGTTTAGAGCCTGAAATGATCATTCACATTCACATAAGGAAACTGAGAGGTGTGGGTGCAGTCACTACGGCTTCAGTGTAGACATTTGATGCACAGAAGTCTGACCTTTTTGTTAAGTTGTACGCTCTCAAATCCGCAATATTTACAGACGCCGGGTAGAGCTGCCCACAGGGAGGAGCATCTTGGCACGCGAGGCCTGCAGGGGTTCTGGAGGCCCCGCTCTGCACAGCTGCCGGCC
>NW_011889249.1:15699-16084 GCF_000151845.1 Pteropus vampyrus
AGACCCGCGTCCTGCCTCGTGGGGGTGTCCAGCCTCAGTCAGTGCGAAATGGGCAAAAAGGAAACGAAAGGAACCGAGACGCACACGAAGCCGTCGACACCGTGAGCGGTCGTGTCAGCGTCCAGAGCCCGGCGACCGCCCCGCCTGCCCCGCTCAGCGCCCTCCGGGGGGAGGACGAGGGGGACTTTGCATGCGTTTTGGTTAACCCGTTGGGCTCAGCTCCTCCTAAACGCTTCATCGTTCCGTGTGTTGACACCGGTCGTGGAAGCGAGCTGTTTTCTCTAACATCGGGCGGGTGTCGTACCTCACGGGGCCACGCGGCAGAGTGAGAGGCTTCGTCCCCCTCCTGACTGAGAGGTGTCCGGGGCTGCGATCCTTGCAGAAG
>NW_011889249.1:16134-21505 GCF_000151845.1 Pteropus vampyrus
ACGATTTCCCGTTTCTGCTTGCGGTGGACGGACGAGTCGGGCCCGTGAGTCACCGTCTCCTCGCCTGTTAATCCGGTTACGTCACGGAGAGTCGCTCTCGGGTATCGATGGAGGCGCTTGGAGACATCGTGTTTTGTAAAATGAGGTCATCTCTTCCTCCCAATACTTGACCTAAGAAAAGTCTTCAGCCCAAACCTGCGCTCACACTCGGGCTAATAGGACAGGGCTGTCTGCCACACTTTCCCGCCGGCGTGCCTGGGCCCGGAGCGGCGGGCAGACCCCGCTGGGCTCTGCCTCTGCCCTGTGTCACTGCGTCTTCCATCTTTGGGCAAACCGGCCTTCCCAGCACCCTCGCACCGGGCCCAGGCGTGGCGGCCCTTCGTCAGCCCCACGGCAAGCACCCTGGGCCCCAGCTGCGCACTGCGAGTGGGCCGGGAGGCGGGCGAGCCTCAGGGTCAGAGTGAGACTCGGAGCTGGGCGGCCTCGTTTCTCCCCAACGCCCAGGACGTGACAGGAGAGCTGAACAGAGGTGGCCGGGCGTGACCTGGGAGGGCTGGTCCGGTTTTGTTACAAACACGCTTCCCTTGCAGAAAGTGACAGAGGGCACCCCCAAGGGCGGCTGTACAGAATTCGTTATTTCTTCTACAAAAGTGACGCTTGCAGTTAGGGCGGCGTCCCCAGGCGTGTCAGCTCCGAACTCTGTGACGTGCAGGCTGCTGAACCCACTGCCAGGTGACACGGAGACGGCCTGTCCCGAAGAGTGACGTCAGGTCAGCACGCCTGCCACGGCTGCGACGCCCAGAGACGGCTGGCAGTGAAGAGGTGACAGACGGAGGAACGCTCCGTCCTGAACAGTCCCGTGGGGAGAGCGCGCGGAACCGCAGCACGAGGCAACGCCCGGGCCGAGGACGGTGCCGGGCACCACGGCATCCCCTGCCGCCGAGGAGGGGGCGGGAGACTCAGCTATCAAGTCGTGGAGCAGGAAGCCGATGCCGCGACCTCACCGAGCTTCTGGGGGGCGGGGGGGGGGAGAAAGTGCACAGGTGCAGGACACCAGTGCCCGCGCCCCCCCTCGAGCCTGGGAGCTGTGGCAGGGACGAGTCCCTGTCACCGCCACACTCACAGAAGGTACAACCCGAGGGTGACCCTGAGGTGAACTCAGACTCTGGGTGACGGCGACGTGTCGGTGCAGGGTCCTCAGTCTGGCGGGGCGCCGACAATGGGGGAGGCTTTGGGGAGGGAGTGGGCACGAGAAACCGCCGTACACGGGAACCGGCGGTTTCACGTGTAAACCACACGCGCACAGAGTACGCACACGTCACACAGACACACGGACACTGTCACAGACGAATGGGCGCAGACCGTGTGCCGACCAGTCACGGCACCTCCCGGTCCTCTCCCCCGCCCCGCACCGCGCCGTCCTGGCTGAGCTCCGAACATCTGCTTAGAAACAGAAAGAAAACCCGCAGTTACCTCTTCCCTACAAACTAAACCGCAGTCATCTCCAGCTCTGCTGCGGGGGGGCGCGGGTTAGAGCGTTCGGATGCGCGGGTTAGAGCGTTCGGATGCGCGGGTTAGAGCGTTCGGATGCGCGGGTTAGAGCGTTCGGATGCGACAGCGAGCCGGGCCCAGGGCCCCCGCCTCGCCCTGCAGACGCTTCTCGGGGAGACCCGGGCGCCCAGACTCGCTTCCTCACCGTCGTCCGGGCATGGGGCCAACGCTCGAACGGAGCCTCGCACGTCGTTCTGAAGCCATTTTCTCGCTTGCACACTGTTTGCACACGTCGTCCACGCGCAGCCGGCTGGCAAAGCAGCGGCACAGCAGGGCCGTGCTGACGAGCTGTTTATTCCCTGCCGCCTTGGCTAGTGAGAAGCCAACCCGAAATTAAAACATCCCCTGTGAGGGAGGGAGCCCGGCCGCCGTGGCCCTGAGGACCTGGGGCCTTTTCGGCACGTGGACTACGGCCATCGAGCTGGCAGGGCTGCCTGGCCCCCGGCCTGAAGCTCTCGCTGTCGTGGCGCCAAGAAGGATGGACTCTGGTAGAGGCCGCCGTCGCCGGCAGGAGACAGACACCCGGCGGCCACGAGACGCACGACGCTCTCGTGGGACCCGGGCACCCCCACCTGGTTATGTGACACCTGCGAACGATGGCTGGCCTTCCTGGTACAAACCTTCTTCGATTGACTGGTGTTACTTCTGATCTTATGTAACTGTTTCTATCAACAGGCACCATGACGACTATGGCATCCTTGTCACCGACAAGGGACAGGACCCTGCGGCCTCGCTCACCACCACCAAACTGGCAAAAGCGAAAGGGGCGGCGGGAGCCATCTGTGTGTCCACCTGTGGGGCGGGGTGTGCGGCGGGCCCACCGGAAAATTTGCGCCGGTGACTGTTAAAATGTGCGTGTGCGACCGTTCCAGAGAGAGCGTTTCACGAGAAGAAAATACGCAGCCGGCTGCAGCATTGTCTGCGAGGGGGGTGCGCGGCGGTTTTCCTGACCTTCCCACAAACACCAGAACACCTGAGCCCTCGCTGTAACGTCAGATTTCTTCTAGTCTAAGAGGAGAAAGCGCCGCTTTCGGGAGAGCCCAGTGGAACGTTAACTCGCCACTTCCGCTCAGCTTGAGTCCTAGGTTCAGAATGTTGCCTTACATTTCCGCAGGGGCCCTGGGGATGTCACTGTGACGGAAATCAGAACTTGGGGCTATCGAGTTACGTTGCCTTAACTGGGACTAGTGTGTAGAATCATCTCAAGGTCTCCCGCTAGGACGCCAACGCCGAATCTTTGCAGAAAGAACGACTCTGCCTGGCCCGGCAGCGCCCGGCCTGAGGGCTGTCTGCACGGGGACATTTCTCGAGTGTGATCGTGTCTAGCTCGATGCTACAAATTACAGAAATGGCTAATAGGTGGCTCTTTCACTCAGGTTTAGAGCCTGGGGAAGAAGACACAAAACCACATACCCTGTAACTGCCATCCGTTCACGATTCGGGGTAGAGGGGAAAATTAAACCGTCCAGGAGCTGGGGTGGGTGGAGAGGGTGCCGGGGGTCCCCACGGGCCTGGAGGGGAGTGGGTACCCGTCCAGGACCGACGCTCGGCGCCGGAGGAAGCCGGGGAAAGCCGGTCTGGGGGAAGAGGCAGCACGGCACCTGGGCCAGGTAACAGGTGTCCATCTCCCCCTCAGCACACCCGCCGCCCAGCGGACACTGGCTGGCTGCGGGGAGGCTGGGCTCGGCTGGCGCCCCCCGGGGAGGCTGGCCGGCCCCCTGCACAGAGGACGACAGGCAGCTCAGCTGAGTTTCGAGTCCATCCCTCTGTCAAGAAAGCTGGGGCCTCAGCTCTGGCAGTGACCACGCGGGCGCTGCCCGGTCTGCGCTTTGTCAGCCTCGGTTTGGTTCGTCTTCATGAAAATGATTAGAAATTTTGTATTTGATGAAAGGTTCAAAAGAGTGACTTTTAAATGGGTGACTGAACATGCACAATGTTCAGAAGTGCAGCTCTTCCCCTCCGCTGTGACGATGAAGACGGGCGGGGGCTTCCGGAATAGTCTTCGTCCTTTTAAAAGAAGGGGGGCTCGGGATGCCCCGCCCTTCAGGGGCTCCCCGCGCCTCGGTCGCTGGGAGGCTCCGGGGGCTGGAAGGTGGAAGGGAGCTTCGGACGTCTGACGGAGCAGAGCTCAGCAGGTGCTGTTCCTGGTGTCCGGGCTGGCGGTGGCCGCGGCCGCGCGGCCGCGGCCTGGCCTGAGAGCTGGCGGGGGGCCGACAGCCCTCGCTCCCCTTCTGCCCTCTGGTTCCTCCGCGTCATCTTTAATTTTGGGACACGTGCAGATCCGCAAAAGCTGCATTTATTTTAATCTATAGTGTCTTTATTTTTTATTTTTATTTTTTAAATTTTATTTTATTAGTTTCAAGTATACAGTACACTGGTTAGAAAAAGCTGAGTTTTTATGAAACAGTTGGCAAAATGCAGATTTTGTTCAAAATGTCTGGAAAGGTTGCCAGGACGAGGAAAGTCATTCATCGGGCTCCCTTAGGGGCCGCTCTGTCCGTTTGGTTTGTTCTGTTTGCTTTTTTCTTCTTTCTCAGGCATTTTAAAGCTCGTTTTGGAGACGGGACCCCACGGGTCATGTCAGAGCGCTCCTGGGGCGCCCTCCCTGGCCGGCGCACTGGACTGGCGTGGGGGTCGTGGGGGGCTGGGGTGTCTGGGCGTGAGGGTGGGGTCTGGTGGGTGCGCGGGGCGATGTCGCGGGGTCGTGTCCGGGAGGGGCCGTCACCGCGCTCCCTGCCCCATGGCTCCCAGCTGACCCCGCTGCCCTGCTGGCTCCTACACGGAGGAAGGCGTCCTTCTGCCCTTTCCAGGGCGGCTCCCTGTCCCTATCTCGTCTCGTGACGGTGGCGAGGCCCCATTCCTACCTTAAAAAGGACAAACCCCACATTAGAGCCACCGAGACGTGTTAAGGCCCTGTCAGACAGAGCACCGTGCGCCCGCCGCCCGCGCCCTCCGCCCGCAGGGGCCGCGAACCTCGTGCAGCCGCCCCTGTGATGTGCAGTCGTCTCCTGTGATGTGCAGTCATCCCCTGTGATGTGCAGTCGTCCCCTGTGATGTGCTGCCGCCCCCTGTGACGGGCGGCCCCCCTCGTGCAGCGCTCGGCTCCACGACCCGGCACTGGGTTGGCCCTGGGCTGTCCCCACATCTCTGTGCGTCTCCTCCGACTGTTGCCAAGAGCCACGCAGCGGCAGGCATCCGCGCTCCGGTGTCCTGGGGACACGGGGCTCTCGGCCTGATGAGGGAATGAGCTGCACTTGTCTGGGGGAGGGGAGCTGGGTTCCCTTCAAAGGCCCCTTCAGACCTGGTCCAGGCGGAGACAGACTCAGGAGCAGCCTGGGGGAGCGGCCGGGATGGCGGCTCGTCACCTCGGGTTATCCCCGGGAGGCACAGATCCTGGTGGAGGGCCACGGGCCAGCAGTGTGGACCCTGGGGCTCCTGAGGGGGCCCCCGCCTTTCTCAAGATGCAAGGCGGAGCCAGCCCCCGGCGCAGCAGGACGGGGCGCAGCACGCTCTCCACACTGCCGCTGCAGGAGCCCCCCGCCCCGAGCCCCCTGGAGAGCGCTGGCCCAATGCCCAGTGCACAGGACAGCCACACTCCTCACTGCCAGCCAGGGGCCACTGCGGGGCCAGCGCAGGACTCGCCCGCAGCCCCGTCCCGGGGCGTGCTGGACGGAGGGGAGGTTCGTCACAGGAGAGGCAGCAGATGCACGTCACCGTTGCCCCGGTGGGGAAAGGCGTGTTGGAGAACCAGGAGGGCCTCCCCGTGTCTCCGTGTCCCATGGCAGGTCCCCTCGCCCCGTCTCCAGAGTTTAGGTAAAGC
>NW_011889249.1:21885-35720 GCF_000151845.1 Pteropus vampyrus
CCGCCTTTCTCAAGATGCAAGGCAGAGCCAGCCCCCGGCGCAGCAGGACGGGGCGCAGCACGCTCTCCACGCTGCCGCTGCAGGAGCCCCCCGCCCCGAGCCCCCTGGAGAGCGCTGGCCCAATGCCCAGTGCACAGGACAGCCACACTCCTCACTGCCAGCCAGGGGCCACTGCGGGGCCAGCGCAGGACTTGCCCGCAGCCCCGTCCCGGGGCGTGCTGGACGGAGGGGAGGTTCGTCAGAGGAGAGGCGGCAGATGCACGTCACCGTTGCCCCGGTGGGGAAAGGCGTGTTGGAGAACCAGGGGGGCCTCCCCGTGTCTCCGTGTCCCATGGCAGGTCCCCTCGCCCCCTCTCCAGAGTTTAGGTAAAGCAACTCCCTGCCAGGGTCCTCCACAGACGTCTCCACAAGACAGTGCCACCTAACCCCCGTCCCTCCTCTGAGGTCCCCACGCAGGGCAGGGCCTGGTCGTCTGTGTGTCCCCCAGTCAGTAGCCTGGTGTCCCTCAGTGAGCAGAGATGCAGCAAATACCGAATAAATCCTACACGCTCGGAGGGGTCCCAGGCCAGCAGCTGCCAGGACCCACGCGCTGTGGTCAGCACAGGCGTCCACCAGCGCCTGCCGGCCCGGCAGCATCTGGCCCCAGCCAGGCAGCAGTGGACATTCCTCGCTGGCTGCAGGTGGGGTGGTGGCGGCCGCAGGACCTCCTAAAGCAGGACCGGACATCAGAGTAAGCATTCGCAGACTTTCGCGATTAACGTGCAGGAAATGGGGAAATGGAAGGTTTGAGAGGGCTGGAAGCTGCGAGAGACGACTGGAAAGTCCAGACTGGAAAAATCAGTAGCTGACGTGGAGAATCAGGGAGCCACACAGGAAGGAACCCTGGGGACGAAGCTCGGCGGGAATGCGCAGTGGGGACACGCAGCCGGGGGCGGGGAGCAGGAGCCGTCACAGGACACACGGTGTCTGGAAACTCCCAAACCGGTGAGCGATGTCGAGCCAGAGACTCAGGGCCCTGTGAGCCCAGGCGGAGCAGACACGAAGCAGCACAGCCGGGCACATCGGAATCACATTCCAAAAGACACGGACAAAATGACACACGAGAAATCTTAGAAGCAGCCTGATTCGAAAACACATGGTCTATTTTGTAAAAGCAGAAAGCGAGACCGACGGTTAACTTCTTAACAGGACAGTAGAAGCCGAAGGACACTGCCAGGGCGTCTTCAGAGGTAAAAACAGCAAATAAATGTGAATGTGAATCTTTCTAAAATAGAGGAGAACATAATAAACTTATTTAAAAATTGGGGAAGGGCGGGGTTTGAAAGAAAATATGAAAAGTGAGAAAACACTTATCAATTGCCTGAGAGATACTGCATTCAGGTATTATTTCAAATTAAATGCCAGGAAGGAGGAAGAGCGAAGTGGACGGCAGCTCATGCCAGGGTCACGTAGCGTGGGGGACCGATGGAGGGACAGTCCTCAGGATAGAGAGAGTCAGAGGGTACTAAATAAATTAAGATAAAGCGAACAATACGACAAAACGCAAACCTGTCTATATTATGTCTTCAGGTGGCGTGGGGAGGGGCAGAGGGGGCGCAGGCAGACAGACTGTGCGGGAGCCTGTGTGCCTGTGACGGTAACGGAAACAATACGGCAGAGCTCAGGTGTGGAGATCAGCAGGCGTGAATATGTTTAACGCCCTCACTGAAACTTTCCCACACACTTTTGTGCATGAGAAACTCGCTTAAAGAGATTCAGAAGGCTGGGTGACAGCGTGGCAGGCAGGGTGCGGGATGCAGCGTCAGCCTGGGTGGCACCAGTGTCCATTCACACGAGGAGCCACGGCTAGTGGGTCTGGAGTGGTCCACACTCTCCTTCCAGACCCGCACATGTCGCCACGGTGCCACTGCCACCAGACATGCCCTGCTCGTGGGAGCCCCTCCACACCAAGGACCTGGTGACAACCGCGGGTGCCTGGAGTGTGACCTGCCCCACAACTACTTCAGCAAAACACGTCACTCGTGGCAGAGCTCTCAGTGTCCGGGGACTGGGTGGCAGGTTGTCTGCATTTGTCACAGGCCAGCAGAACATGGCCCCAGGCTGGTGAGGCGGCCGTCACCTGAACGTTGCTTACGTAATGCTGGCAAACAATGGATTGAGGACGAGGGTCTTTGGGCGTGCAAGCTGGGGACAGCAGGTGCCCCATGGCGACACGTGGCCATCTCTTCAGCCCCAGGCACCTTCTTCCTGAGAACTCAGAAGTTCCGATGTGGGACTTGAGGCTGAGAACAGCAGAGGCCCTAACCGAACAGTTGAAGGCTGAATGTACGTTTCTTCCCCGTTTCCAAGAAGGGACGTTTTTTACCAGACCACACATGTGCCTGGGGTTCCCTGCCCAGCTATCAGGGGCCAGCGGCCTCCGCCTGCCGGAGCAGGGGCCGAGGCGCGGGCACCGTCTGTGATGGGCCTGGGCCCTCTCGGGTTCCCGCCCGCAGCGGGGTGGGCGCGTCAGGACCAGGAGCCCGGGGTCTGTGCTCCCAGGAGACGCAGGAGGCTCTGCTGCTCCCACCAGCGCAGCGTCACCGGCAGCGAAGCTGACACCTCGAGCTCCGCTCTCTGCGGCAGAGTCACAGGTGCTTCTGCTCTCGAAGAGCCTACGGCGAGATGAGTCTAGGGTTTAGACAACAAATCCCGCCATAAATCTTTAGTAATTACTTAATTTGTTTATTTCTTTATTTCGTTTGGTGTCTTTACATATTATCATCACACATCCTAAATAGCACAGGAAATAGAATTTCATTTGTCTGAAGGCACAGAGAGCAGTGGGAATTAAGTTTTCCTGGCACGCCGGAGTGCTAATTAGATCCAGTGCTTTGCCAGCTAAATGCTGAAGGTCAGTGGGTGATCAGGGAGACCGATCGGCTTGTCAGGGACCTGGTAACTGGGTGACGGTAACGGGATTGCACCTTGAAAACGGACGCACCCTCAAGGTGGGGGGCAGTGCCTGCTCAGCGCCCGTGGCTGTCCCGGGAGGAGGTGGCGACAGGGGCCCCGGGGGGTGGGCCTCCCCGCCACCCACCACTGGGCCTCGGACCTCCTAGAAGAGTCTGCCCCACCCAAACATGCTCACGGGGTCGGAAGGGCCTCGCCTACGCCGTCCAGATCAGCGCCCTGGGGGCCCACGTCCCCGACTGTCCTTCCGGAATGTCCTTAGCTCATTTGTTGACCTTGCCTCCGATCAAAGCTCTCAAACTAAAGCCACAGTGTCCCCCACTTGCTCCCCCACCTGGCCCCCAAGTCCGCAGCCCTCTGCAGAGCGCCCCAGATCCGTCCGCTGTCGTCCCCTGCTGCCTCCCCAACCCCCAAGAGTCACCGGCCTCACAGGGACCAGCCCCTGAGCCTCCCGCGGCACCCCCTCTCTGCTCCAGCCTCGGAGCTCGGAGTCACTGGGAATGCGTCTGGACGGAGCCGCGCAGCCCGGTGTCCCCGTCGCGCAGGGCAGGAGCCGAGGACCCCTCCCTTCCCCCGAGGACCCCTCTCTTCCCCCGAGGACCCCTCCCTTCCCGCACCCGTGGGGCCCGCGCAGCCCGGGCCTCCCTCCTTTTCTCCCCCTCCCCCCCGTGTCCGCCCCGCCTCCCGCGTGTCCAGCACGGACGTCCCCGGCTCGTGGGCACGTCCCCCGCCCCGCGGAGGCCTGGGCCCCTCGCCTCGTCCCGCAGGGGCATCTCACCCCCTCGGCTCTGGCCCGGTGGCGACACAGCGACAAGGGGCTGTCCTGGGCGCCGTCCGTGGACCTGTCACGCCGTGCCCACCGCATCACGGCCGGCGGGGACCCCGTTCACGTGGTGCTGCCTACGGCAGGTGTCCGTGTGATGACTAAAGCCGTGTTCAGAGCCGTCAGAGGGACACGCAGCCGGGGGCGGGGAGCAGGAGCCGTCACAGGACACACGGTGTCTGGAAACTCCCAAACCGGTGAGCGATGTCGAGCCAGAGACTCAGGGCCCTGTGAGCCCAGGCGGAGCAGACACGAAGCACAGCCGGGCACATCGGAATCACATTCCAAAAGACACGGACAAAATGACACGCGAGAAATCTTAGAAGCAGCCGGATTCGAACACACATGGTCTATTTGTAAAAGCAGAAAGCGAGACCGACGGTTAATTTCTTAACAGGACAGTAGAAGCCGAAGGACGCTGCCAGGGCGTCTTCAGAGGTAAAAACAGCAAATAAATGTGAATGTGAATCTTTCTAAAATAGAGGAGAACATAATAAACTTATTTAAAAATTGGGGAAGGGCGGGGTTTGAAAGAAAATATGAAAAGTGAGAAAACACTTATCAATTGCCTGAGAGATACTGCATTCAGGTATTATTTCAAATTAAATGCCAGGAAGGAGGAAGAGCGAAGTGGACGGCAGCTCATGCCAGGGTCACGTAGCGTGGGGGACCGATGGAGGGACAGTCCTCAGGATAGAGAGAGTCAGAGGGTAGTAAATAAATTAAGATAAAGCGAACAATACGACAAAACGCGAACCTGTCTATATTATGTCTTCAGGTGGCGTGGGGAGGGGCAGAGGGGCGCAGGCGGACAGACTGTGCGGGAGCCTGTGTGCCTGTGACGGTAACGGAAACAATACGGCAGAGCTCAGGTGTGGAGATCAGCAGGCGTGAATATGTTTAACGCCCTCACTGAAACTTTCCCACACACTTTTGTGCATGAGAAACTCGCGTAGAGTTTCAGAAGGCTGGGTGACAGCGCGGCAGGCAGGGTGCGGGATGCAGCGTCAGCCTGGGTGGCACCAGTGTCCATTCACACGAGGAGCCACGGCTAGTGGGTCTGGAGTGGTCCACACTCTCCTTCCAGACCCGCACATGTCGCCACGGTGCCACTGCCACCGGACATGCCCTGTTCGTGGGAGCCCCTCCACACCAAGGACCTGGTGACAACCGCGGGTGCCTGGCGTGTGACCTGCCCCACAACTACTTCAGCAAAACACGTCACTCGTGGCAGAGCTCTCAGTGTCCGGGGACTGGGTGGCAGGTTGTCTGCATTTGTCACAGGCCAGCAGAACATGGCCCCAGGCTGGTGAGGCGGCCGTCACCTGAACGTTGCTTACGTAATGCTGGCAAACAATGGATTGAGGACGAGGGTCTTTGGGCGTGCAAGCTGGGGACAGCAGGTGCCCCGTGGCGACACGTGGCCATCTCTTCAGCCCCAGGAACCTTCTTCCTGAGAACTCAGAAGTTCCGATGTGGGACTTGAGGCTGAGAACAGCAGAGGCCCTAACCGAACAGTTGAAGGCTGAATGCACGTTTCTTCCCCGTTTCCAAGAAGGGACGTTTTTTACCAGACCACACATGTGCCTGGGGCTCCCTGCCCAGCCGTCAGGGGCCAGCGGCCTCCGCCTGCCGGAGCAGGGGCCAAGGCGCGGGCACCGTCTGTGATGGGCCTGGGCCCTCTCGGGTTCCCGCCCGCAGCGGGGTGGGCGCGTCAGGACCAGGAGCCCGGGGGTCTGTGCTCCCAGGAGACGCAGGAGGCTCTGCTGCTCCCACCAGCGCAGCGTCACCGGCAGCGAAGCTGGCACCTCGAGCTCCGCTCTCTGCGGCAGAGTCACAGGTGCTTCTGCTCTCGAAGAGCCTACGGCGAGATGAGTCCAGGGTTTAGACAACAAATCCCGCCATAAATCTTTAGTAATTACTTAATTTGTTTATTTCTTCATTTCGTTTGGTGTCTTTACATATTATCATCACACATCCTAAATAGCACAGGAAATAGAATTTCATTTGTCTGAAGGCACAGAGAGCAGTGGGAATTAAGTTTTCCTGGCACGCCGGAGTGCTAATTAGATCCAGTGCTTTGCCAGCTAAATGCTGAAGGTCAGTGGGTGATCAGGGAGACCGATCGGCTTGTCAGGGACCTGGTAACTGGGTGACAGTAACGGGATTGCACCTTGAAAACGGACGCAACCTCATGGGGGGGGGGAGGAGGTGGCGACAGGGGCCCCGGGGGGTGGGCGTCCCCGCCACCCACCACTGGGCCTCGGACCTCCTAGAAGGGTCTGCCCCACCCAAACATGCTCACGGGGTCGGAAGGGCCTCGCCTACGCTGTCCAGATCAGCGCCCTGGGGGCCCACGTCCCCGACTGTCCTTCCGGAATGTCCTTAGCTCATTTGTTGACCTTGCCTCTGATCAAAGCTCTCAAACTAAAGCCGCAGTGTCCCCCACTTGCTCCCCCACCTGGCCCCCAAGTCCGCAGCCCTCTGCAGAGCACCCCAGATCCGTCCGCTGTCGTCCCCTGCTGCCGCCCCGACCCCCAAGAGTCACCGGACTCACAGGGACCAGCCCCTGAGCCTCCCGCGGCACCCCCTCTCTGCTCCAGCCTCGGAGCTCGGAGTCACTGGGAACGCGTCTGGACGGAGCCACGCAGCCCAGAGTCCCCCGGTGTCCCCATCGCGCAGGGCGGGAGCCGAGGACCCCTCCCTTCCCCCGAGGACCCCTCCCTTCCCCCCGAGGACCCCTCCCTTCCCCCGAGGACCCCTCCCTTCCCGCACCCGTGGGGCCCGCGCAGCCCGGGCCTCCCTCCTTTTCTCCCCCCGTGTCCGCCCCGCCTCCCGCCTGTCCAGCACGGACGTCCCCTGCTCGTGGGCATGTCCCCCGCCCCGCGGAGGCCTGGGCCCCTCGCCTCATCCCGCAGGGGCATCTCGCCCCCTCGGCTCCGGTCCGGTGGCGACACAGCGACAAGGGGCTGTCCTGGGCGCCGTCCGTGGACCTGTCACGCCGTGCCCACCGCATCACGGCCGGCGGGGACCCCGTTCACGCGGTGCTGCCTACGGCAGGTGTCCGTGTGATGACTAAAGCCGTGTTCAGAGCCGTCAGAGGTGACGGCTGCCACTTCTGAATTCTCAGTGTCCGACGTGGGCGTTTAATAAGAATCCGCTTAGTGGAAAGTTGGGGTGTGGGCGGATGGCGGGCGCGCAAGGGGGCGGGGAACTGAGGCGGCATCGGCTGCCTTCCTTCAGCCCTGGTCACTCCGCCAAGGCCCCGGCTGTCTGGCCAGTGGTGCCCCAGGGCTTCCCTGTTTTGGGTCCAAAACGGGGTTCCGCCCGCGAAGAGTCTCGGAAGACCCCAGTGCCTGTCTGGTGTGCTTGCGTCTAGGGCCCCGGCCCGCACGTGGACCCCGTGTGAATCAGCACCGTCCAGCATGTTTGCTCCACTGACCGTTGGCTGGAGCTCAGAGCCGCAGCACCCAGCATCCTGTGAGGGGACCCGGTCACCGCTGCAAACACACGTCCTCGATGTGTCACGCGCTCTCTCTCTATGTACCTTTATTTACTAATACACGAGAAATACATGCTGCATAGCACCTGACATAGCTTTACGCACGTCCTACACTGTCTGCTCCTCCCTGGGCTTGGCAGGGCCGCGACACTACCCCGCATACGTGTGCGCGTGTGTGTCAAAGTGCGTGAAGCACCTTTGTGGCCAGCCGTGCGGGCCCGTGGAAAGGCCGGCCATGGAGTCACTTAGCAGGCGACGTGGGTTTCTAGACGGTGCCTGCAGCTTCCCGGGCAGGAACAACACCACGTGTGGACGACCGGCGTCCCCAGGAAGAGGCTCAGCAACGCGGCACTGCCCGGGGTCACTGGGGGCTCTCAGGAACAACACCAACGGGCGCGTTGGAGCTCGGGCCCTTCTGTGCCCCCACCGTGGCCATGGCTGTCACCACGGGGGGTGCGGGCAGCCCCTGCAGGGAGGGCAGCAGGGGCCAGGCAGCTTCCTCAGCGACGTGTCCACGGAAGACGCCCGTGGGAGCTGCAGTGACAAACGTCTCTGTCCGGAAGCCAGCTGGCGGCGCTGCCGTCGCGGGCTTGTGTGCACACATTTGCGTGTGCGTACGGTGTCGGGAGCTGCTCTGCAGACCGGCCGTTTGGATCTGATTCCACGCAACACCGTTTATGGTCGTGATCACAGAGAAGCGAATGGGGACATTCTTCATCGTGGACTGTGCTGACGAAGCGCCGGGCAGAGGCCAGCGACTGCGGTTGTGGCCGCTTCTTCCTGGGTGTCCACGCCCAGACGTGGCCGAGCACGGTTTCGCGTCGGCTTGAATCACCTTACTAAGACGCGGCATCTGACAATGTCGTCGGTCACGTCTTAGGCCGAGTGCTGGCCGCGAAGGTGGGATTGTGCTTTTCTACAACAAGATGACTTTATGTTTCCTTGAACCAGGTTGTGTTTGCATGAACTGGAGCAAAGGCCTTGGAGAGGAATCTGCCAAAACGTTAAGGAAGGAATAGAATTTCGATGTTGTCTATCAAAATTCCAACGTGCAGGCAGGAAAACGGAGGCTCGCACGGAGCGTCATGCCCCAAGCATGCGGACACACCTGCGAGAGCCTTTCGTAACTTGCAGGTTGCCCCGGGTGGCGAGGCGCATCCTCCCCGTTCCCCCCAGGCTCCCCCACCACGTTATCAACGGCGGCTTTGTGTTTCGCAGAAGAATCCTTTTCCTGATCTCGCTCAGATAAAGCGTGTCGTTTTCTTTGGCCTTCAGCCCAAAATGAGGGCAAGAGCACAGTCCTGCAGGTGGCCGGCCCGTCCCCGACGCTCATCACCACCTCGGGTCAGATCGGAACCTGCAGCTCCGAGCGGGAAGCTGCCTGAGCCGGCGGGAGCTGGGAAGCTCGGGGAGCAGTGGGCATGACGCGTTCTCCCCGGGGGCTTCTCTCCAACGTCTCAGCTGTGACGTCCCCCGTTTGTATTCATTCTACTTTGCTGACCCCCTAACATAAAGAGCTTACATCATGCTCAGAAACAGATGGTTAATGATTATTAAACAAAGCAAACCTTGTTGTGTAGCCTAGATAAGCTCAGAGTATGAAAACACTGTGATTATAACTGTTTGGATTTTTACCTAAGATAACACAGGTTTAATTCTTGAGTTTTAAATTTCTGATTGAAAAAAATCGTGTTCCATTCGACAGTATGTGAAGGCGTCAGAAAACCGTGATCTTCGTGGTGCTGACCAGGGAGGCTGCTGGGAGAGGACAGTGACCGGGGCCTGCCTGGCGTGGAGACGCTGGAGGCCTTGCCCATCAGTTTAGCCCTTTATGTCCCGGGGGGCTCTCTGCTGACTCCTGCAGGAGTCAACAAATAAACAAAGAAAAGCCTCAGACGCCCTCGCCCGCAGGGCCCAGTGCAGTAAAATTCAGGCACATTCGCCGTGTTTACATGTGCAGCTCAAAACGGCCTGAGCTTCCGATGGAACACTTGTCACACGGGTGTGCGTGGCATCGCTTCACGGTGTTATAATATTAGGAAATTAAGTATTGTTCTACATTTATATCATTCAGGGGAGCGAGAAGATTTATTTGACCACTTCAAAGAATTCCAAATAAAATAAAATCTTCCGGCCATTCCTGATAAAAAGCTGCCGTAAACCAACTGTAGAAGTCACTTCGGGGGTGACCTCGTAAACGAGACGGTGGCTCTAGAACCACAGCTGTCCCTCAGACACGGCTCTGATCAAACAGGAGCTACGCTGTTTCTATAACCGCCCCTCAAACTCTCCTCCACATAGTGCAGTC
The DNA here is from genome assembly GCF_000151845.1 of Pteropus vampyrus. Lineage (NCBI taxonomy): Eukaryota > Metazoa > Chordata > Mammalia > Chiroptera > Pteropodidae > Pteropus > Pteropus vampyrus. The sequence goes on from NW_011889249.1 coordinate 31,471, forward strand.
AACAAACATGCTAAACGAACAATTGCAAAGAGAAGACGGGGTTACCCCCGACCCCATTGCCACACGCCACACGAGCCAGCCCGGCTTGTGCGCCTCTGCGGCCGGCGGCCCTGTCTCTGCGTCTCGGGCAGGAAGGACTCACCCACGCTGAGCTGGCAGCACAGGCCAGTTCCTTTCTGAAGTCACAATGTAACTACTCGAACGGGCCTGTCAGACTCCAGCTGGTGACTTCCCCCACCGAGCACCTGAGTGACATGAAGGGATGAAGTTGGGGACGCCCTGGGGCTCCTGGGTGCAGCCAGAGTCCTGTGTTTACACGTGCAGCTCAAATGGTGCAGCCAGAGCCCTCTCAGAAAGCCGCCGGGAGGCCAGCACAGAGCGGGCTATGTAAGGGCCACCGCTGTGCCGCTCCTGACAGTCACCAGCACCTGAGGGGCCCTGTGACAGCCTGACACAGAGTGGCAGTTAGCCATGACGACAGCATCACAAGGGGACAGGGACAAGGACTAGGGAACGGCGACTCGCCGAAGCTCACGCTCTGGGCGGGGACCACTGAACCCGTGGCACAGCAACCCTCCCACGGCCGTTTTCACAAGTCTTGTCGCTAGGCCAGGCTGTGGAGCTCTCCAAGCCGGCAGGATTCTAAAAACCGATGACTCGAGCGAATTTTAAAGTCCCAATGCCATTGCTGGGCACGTAACGTGGATCGACCCACTTTGAAATGGTCAGATGCAAATATATTTTAAATTTTTTAACTTCAGAGCAAACTTTAACATAATGAGAATCTCCTTAGGTTAAGGAAACCATGTAATTTTGAAGTTCTTGGAATTTGTGAATATTTCCACATACAGAAAATGCATATGTATGGCACACTGTTCAATTACTGCAGACAGACTCCCGTGGGCACGCGCCCCGCTCCGTGTCACAGCACTGCCACCAGGCCTGCTGGCAGAAGTAACACGTGCGGTTACATACGCAGGGCTTCCTTCAGTGAAATACCTACCAGTTATCTTACATCTTAAAGTAAAACGATTGAAAAACTTCAACAATTTTTAATGCTTTTGTTTGCAGCTAACTTTAGAATTCTAGGAATCACGCTAAGTATTATACCCTCACCCACTAAATGTATATATTTCATACGTATATGAGTATTTTTCACATGTACATGTCTTGATCACATTTCTGTATTCGGAATTGGTGTGAAATGCCTCTGAGCAAGGGCGCACCGTGTGCACTCGACCGAGCACTGGCGGTTCCAACACACTCCGCTCTGTAAAATGTTAGTTTTTGTGAGAGTCAGGAAGTGAAACCTAATGATAACGACCAGACGAAGATGCAGCCAGTGCGCGTTTTCCTTTGTTGAACGTCGTATGTACAATTATGACACTAAATTTATTTTTTAAATGAATAAATAATAAGGGACGTAAAAGAAAGAAAGCAGTGTATGAAGCACTAATCGTGTGACACATCTGGGAAGAACATGAAGTGCGTGTGAGGTGTCGCCCGTCACGGGGTGGGTGGCTGCAGTGCAGCCTGTTTCGAGTGTCATCTTCCACCGGTGACACAGGACGCCTGCATGTGCTTCAGGGACCTTCAGGTCACATTTCCTGGACATGCGGCCCAGACCCGCCAACCTCCCCTCACAGGGGATGGAGAAGCTCATCTCGGTCACTCCAGACTCTGAGGTCGCGGGGAGCCAGGCCCCACAGGCCCCGCAGGTCCCCGCGCCCCGTCCCGTGGGCACGACCGCCTCGTCCTCTCCAAGCTCGTGCTGCTCTGTGGCCTTCGTCTTAGCCTTGCTGTCCTGTGAACCGTCCGTTTTCCAGCAAACACAGGGTGAGCTTTGCAGCAGCCTTAACTAAGCGACGGCAGCAGCCACCTCCGGTGTCTGCGCTGACGTAGGCCACGTGCTGGTCCACAAAGCCAGCGCCTCGCAGGAATACGCTGCCGCACAACTGCCAAGATCCCTTTTTCTATGAAATTCGTTTCCATTACTTTATGAAGAAAGAGCTTTCCGTTCTATTCTTAAATGGCGTGTTTAGCTTACCACTTGAAATAAAAATTTCTCTGTAGGTATGTTTTGCTTCGTGAAATCAAGGACTTAGAAACGATATTTCACACCCACCATTTCCTGGGGCCGCACGTACTGTTACTCCCCTTGGGCGGGTGTGAGTGTGTAGCACTGTGCGTCGGGTCACGTGTACAAGTCTATTTAGCAATAAAACCAAAGAGGCTCCAGTTCCCCTTAGAGCTGGGACGAGTTTCCGACGCCCCCTTCGTGACCCCAGTCAGTTACAGACGGGGGCGCAGCGAGGGTCTGAGACACAGGAACACACGCGAGGTGACGTGTCACCACGGAAGGGCGCCCCGGGCACACAGCTCTGTTTGCTGTGGACTGCGACACGCTGACGCTGCCCTCACGACTGGGGTTTTCAGGTGTCACCCCCACCTTCCTCCAGCTCTTGGCCTGGAAGCTGAGGAACAGGAAACTGCCATTCCCTTGGGAGTGGGAACAACGGGATGGAAGGGGATTTGGGGGCTGAGGAGCAAGGTGGGACTGGAGACAGCCTCGTCATGACTATGGTCACCTGGGCATCACGAGAGGCCGGAGGGGCCTGGAGCTGTGGGCAACGCAGGTGCAGCTGGTCTGAGACCCACACTGGACGAAGCCTCCACCTTGGGCCCACGTCCACACCCTGGTCCTCGCCTGCCGTCACCTCCGGGAGGCACTGGTGAGCACCTGCTCCCGGGGCCAGCGATGTCGCTCCGTGTGGGGTGTGGTGGGCCTCAGACTTCGGGGTGTTGCCGCACTAGGAGCAGCACCCCGTGTCACCTAAGGGCCTGGGTTGGCCCCTGGTGTTTCATTACCACTGAGGCTTCGACCCCCAAAAGTCTGGGCTGTCCCTTCTCTGTGGGAGGTGACGTTCTCCACAGGGGGAGTGGCGGGCAGGCCGCACTCAGCTGCTGAATGACGCACGTTCAGAGCCGCCCCGTTTCCTGCAGAGACGGGCTCAGCGTTCGGACCCCTGTGGCCGGCGAGTCTCCGCGGAGCCCACGGGGGGGCACGTGACGGAGGTGGCATGCCATCCGCGGGAAACGTGGTGACAGGTCTAAGGGTGAGGAAGACCAGCGGGCTGCGGGGTGCGGGGCCAGCAGTGCGGGGAGGCCGGGAGTCACCAAATTCGGGAGCCCATGGATTCGACGCTGCTGGGGACAAAAAAGAACGGATGACAAAAGAATGAGTAGAGGGCGCCGGGCGGGGGGACCTGCGGCGGTGGCAGAGGGTGAGGCGGGAGGACCAGGGGCCACAGAACCGACGCTGGCGAGAAGTAAAAAATCTACCAGGGAAACGGACGCCAGGCCTTCGGAAGCTGGATGCGAAGAAAACAGACGTGTTGGGGCGAGGACAGCGGCTGGGGACAAGAGGCAGCTTCGACGCCCACCGCCCCTCGCCGAGAGCGCCCCTCGCGTGGCCACGTCTGCCGAGAGCCCGCGCTGTCTGTCTCATGCCACTGTGACCCCGGTCCTTTCGTCCAGCCTTTGTCCTGGCCGTGCCTGTTGTCTCAGATGCTCTCCTCGTCCCTAGGACCCTCGCTTGTCCCCCTGGACTAACACCTAGGGTCCTTCGTCTGAGGAGACAAGCCGGGAAGGCCGTGACATCACCAGGTGGCGAGAGACAGGCAGAATGAACTAAATCGTCAAGTTCAAACATAGGACTTTCATGGTGACCTTTGACACTGGAAGAAAAAGCAGCCTTAAGGTGAATACGAAGGAACTGGTCATCTTTCCCAGGAGCCACTTGAAGTGTGGCATTCGCTACGCATGGCATTTTTTAAACTCTCCGGATGTTTCCAGCACGCAGCCCCGTGTCTCCACAGCCCGGCCCTCTGTGCTGCGGTCAGGGCCGGGGCCACCTCCGTGAGGGCGGCGTCACCCCACCCATCCCTCTGCGGGCCGCTGGTCACCGCGCAGACTCTCCAAGGACAGTCCTGGAAAGGAAAGCCTGTGGCGCCACCTGCTGGCAGGTCCGGCGTCACCTACGGGGCGTCGCTCCGGGCGGGGAAGCTGGCAGAGTCCGTGTGCTTCGCAGTGTGTCATCTGTTCCCGCGTCACTCCTGGCAGACGGCAAGGCGCGCGTGGGCTCCGTGCGCCACATCGGAAAAGCCACGGGACGCAAGTAAGGAGACCCGCCATTCCGAGGGGCCTGGGGCCCGGGCCCGGGGTGCGCGGAGGGGTCCGGGGTGCGCGGA
>NW_011889249.1:38297-41026 GCF_000151845.1 Pteropus vampyrus
CGCACCCCACCTGTGCCAGGCCGGTTTCCTCCCACGCCCTTGCCGTGGGTGACCAGTGATTCCAAAGGTGACTCAAGCCAGGCACGCCCGCCTTGCCCGCCTTGACCCTGGCTTGACCCTGGAAGACGCTCCCCTCAGGCACCGGCCTCTGCCTGCCTGTCCTGCCCCCGCCCCACCCCCCGCCTGTGGCCGGGTTGGATAGGGGACACCAGTGAGGACCGCACCTGTTCTCCCCTCACCTCACAGTCAACACAGCCTGCACCTTTGTGTCCCCGGACCTGACCCCAAACTGCCCTCTGCCTCTGTGTCGGTCAGACGTGTCCTTCCTCCGCACTAGGCCTCCCTGGCCCTTGCCTCCTGGGGTTGGCATCTGGAGACACAGACTGAGCTGGAAGACAATAGTACAGGCCTTAAGGACTGGGGACACCTGTGGCTAGCCCTCAGCTGATGACGTGTGGCGGCCACGAGGCGCGGTGCCCACTGGCCCTTGAATGTGGCCTGGGTGAGACGGTGGCCAGCGATTACGGTCTGCTTGTCCATCAGCGGGTCAGACTGGGTTTGTTTCCATGTGCGTTTTGTAAAAAAGAGAGTATAAGTGTTTCTTCAAACCTGATGTAGAGAAGCAGGAATCGGCAGGATCAGCACCTGGGGCCGCCACGTGCTGGCTGCCTCCGCCTGGGGGCGCTCAGTCCCCAGCCTGGCTTCCCTGGTCACAGCTCAAGGCGTGACCGACGCCACGTTATTTCAGGTAGGTCACCAGAACCATGCATCGCGAAGCAGCCCCAAGCGCGCTTTTTACGCTGCCGGCGCCCTTAAACCTCTCGCTCGCTGCCTCTGCTCCCCTCCCAAGTCCGAGCTGCCCGTCATCTTTTCTTACGGCAGAGCCTCGTGTAGCCAGCTCACGGAGACGGTGACGCTGCTGCTTCGGGTAACCCCAAACATCTTCCTGTAATATCGCACATAGTGATAACGAAATGTGTAACCAACTATGGAGCGAACGGGTAAATAAATTTAAAAGTATGAATAGACAAATGAAATAAAGCAAATATGATTATTATTTCTGATTCTGACACCAAATTCCAGTGGGTGGCGTTTCCCTCACCAAGCAATTCTCCGACACCAGCGGTGTCTACCATTCACCTCAGTCTGGTACCGTCTACCTGGCGAGCGTCTGTCCCTCGGGTTGAGGGTGCAGCTTCACAAGACCGTCCCCACCTCACATGCAGCTCACAAGCCCAGGTCGTCACCCGTGCTGCTGGCCCGAGGCTGCAGAACGTGTAGGCAGGAGGCTTCCACAGCTGCCAGCCGGGGCTGGATTACTGGGCTATAGCAGCTCACAACTCAGAGTGACAGTCGACTCACGAGGCCACCGGTTCATTAGAAAAGGGTGTGGCTCGGGAACAGCAGGCGGAGGATGCGTAGGACAAGGCGGAGAGGCTCCCGGAGCCGCCATGCTCCGAGCGTGTCGCCCTCCACGCAGCTGCACGTGTCACCCACCCCGCAGCCCTCTGAACCCGTCCTTTTGGGTTTTACAGAAGCTTCACTATGTAGGCGTGATGGATTGAACCCTTGGCCACTGGAGATAGGACTCAGCCTCCAGCCCCTGTCCCCTCCCCACCAGACGCTGGCGGGTGGAGACGCTAAAAGTTCCAACCCTCCAATCACACGGTGGGTTCTCCCGACCACCAGCCCATCCTTAGGGGTCCAAAATCAACTTAGTCACTTAACAAGAGACACCTTCTGCTCTCATCTCAGGAAATTCCAAGGGTTTGAGGAGCTCCGAGCCAGGAACGGGATTATTCGTAATTTTTAAAAACATTAAAACATTTACATTCATAAGACAGATTTGAGCTATAGCCTCTAAGTGTGGGAGGTAATTCTGCCCAAGTTTTCGCAGAGGTGGCATTCTAATCCCTTAGCATACTTGCTCTGTCTTTTGCAAAGCAACCCCTGCACCTGAGCGTCCCTTCCGCTCACAGGAGTCCCCTAAAAGAGTTAAGTTTGAAGAAAGTGAAATTCTCCAGGTTGCCCGCCAATCGATCCCTCAGCAAAACCAGGACATAATTCAGATTTAAGTATTCAGAATAGTTTTCTTCACATGAAAAACATAGCCAGATAGAGTACGGTACCGATGCACTTACACACCCAGATTTGCAGACTATCACTGCGGCATTCTTTTCTAACAGATATGGCAAAAAGAATTTTTAAAAAAGGGAATCTCAGCTGACCCGGGGGCCAAGGTGCTTCAGCAGATAGGTGGTCAGATGAGCTAAGAGATGGTCTCACTCAAAACTCCACCCCGCCCTGGTCTCAGGGGAAAAGGCAGAACCCACAGGTGCGTCCAGGCTGCGCAGTTCACACTTCCCGGCAACCTTTCGCCCACATCAATGAGGTAATATTTCAAACTGACTCTGAAATGCATCTTTAATGAATTAAGTACAACACACCTGCAGACAATTGAAGTAACACATGCCTCTAGGTGCAATCTCGAGCTCTCGGAAACCACACGATGCTTACGGCAATCAGCACTGCTGTCACGTGCTCTCTGCAAACGCGGGCTTTGCGCCAAGCACATCTGTCTTGGTAGAAAGAAAATCGTTTCTTCCAGCTTTCACGCCACTGTGTTTGCTGGGATACATTTCTGAACTAATCGTTCAGGGCAAACCTCTTATTCTCCCCGTAGACTGTGGGGCCGTCCAGAGAAGAAACTGGGAGTCACTTTAATCCTC
>NW_011889249.1:41076-44510 GCF_000151845.1 Pteropus vampyrus
GTCACTTAACAAGAGACACCTTCTGCTCTCATCTCAGGAAATTCCAAGGGTTTGAGGAGCTCCGAGCCAGGAACGGGATTATTCGTAATTTTTAAAAACATTAAAACATTTACATTCATAAGACAGATTTGAGCTATAGCCTCTAAGTGTGGGAGGTAATTCTGCCCAAGTTTTCGCAGAGGTGGCATTCTAATCCCTTAGCATACTTGCTCTGTCTTTTGCAAAGCAACCCCTGCACCTGAGCGTCACTTCCGCTCACAGGAGTCCCCTAAAAGAGTTAAGTTTGAAGAAAGTGAAATTCTCCAGGTTGCCCGCCAATCGATCCCTCAGCAAAACCAGGACATAATTCAGATTTAAGTATTCAGAATAGTTTTCTTCACATGAAAAACATAGCCAGATAGAGTACGGTACCGATGCACTTACACACCCAGATTTGCAGACTATCACTGCGGCATTCTTTTCTAACAGATATGGCAAAAAGAATTTTTAAAAAAGGGAATCTCAGCTGACCCGGGGGCCAAGGTGCTTCAGCAGATAGGTGGTCAGATGAGCTAAGAGATGGTCTCACTCAAAACTCCACCCCGCCCTGGTCTCAGGGGAAAAGGCAGAACCCACAGGTGCGTCCAGGCTGCGCAGTTCACACTTCCCGGCAACCTTTCGCCCACATCAATGAGGTAATATTTCAAACTGACTCTGAAATGCATCTTTAATGAATTAAGTACAACACACCTGCAGACAATTGAAGTAACACATGCCTCTAGGTGCAATCTCGAGCTCTCGGAAACCACACGATGCTTACGGCAATCAGCACTGCTGTCACGTGCTCTCTGCAAACGCGGGCTTTGCGCCAAGCACATCTGTCTTGGTAGAAAGAAAATCGTTTCTTCCAGCTTTCACGCCACTGTGTTTGCTGGGATACATTTCTGAACTAATCGTTCAGGGCAAACCTCTTATTCTCCCCGTAGACTGTGGGGCCGTCCAGAGAAGAAACTGGGAGTCACTTTAATCCTCCGGTGAATATTCACAAGGCACCACTCCAGGCGTCCTGGGGAGGACGGAGAAGCAATGGCGCGAGCTCCAGACCTTAAAATAATTAACAATATTTTTTTATTTGATTTTTTTGTGTGACCCGGTTCACACCTTCATGAAAATTATGATGTTTAAATTGATATATACATGCATTAAAAGTGTGGTTAAAACCACAGTAGCAAGTGCTACTGTTTGTCAAATACTGCCAGTGTGCCAGACCCCAAATAAAATGTCTGTTCTCCACGGTCTTCCCTGAGTTTTACAGCAGCACTGTGGGAGCGTACTAGCTATCTCCTTTTCCCACTGAAACTGAGATTTGGAGAGTTGAGTATTTCGCTAAAATTCAAAAAAGCAAAAAGAGCCAAGACTGGAAGAGGTTGCCCAGGTCACAGCCCGTCCCTGGCCTGGACTCCGTGTACCACGGACACGCGAGGTGGGCGAGCATGCTCCAGTGGTGGCGCCCACGCCGGGGGCTGCATACCTCGGGTCCCCTTCGTGGACACGTGGCAGGGCCGGACGCCCTGGCTCTCTGATCCCTGGCAGGACATGCAAGGGGTTGCTCCTGCCATGGGGCTGAGTGAAGTGGCCCATGTCTTTTCTGGGACAAACCGGGGTGCATCTGGGGGCACAGGGCCACAGTCTTCTCTGCTTGAGCAGAGGCCAGGTTCCAGACAGTCCAGGACCAGGAATGGGGACAGTGACGATGCCGGAGAAAGCCACAGAGACCTGCAAGGCACATGTCCCATGAGCCAATGACCTTGTGCTGTCTTAAGCCACTGAGGATCGGTGTTACCGGGTGACACGCGGCAGGCACGCCGAGCAGGGTCCTTTACCTGACGATCAAGGAAGAAAGAGCACGTGTCACAGGGCAATGGGACGACAGCCGCGGGGCTGGGGCACCGAGCGCTGAGGTGCAGCAAAGCATCCTGGGACGACACACACGAGGTGTCGACCAGACGTCGGGGCGGCTGCGGGTGACAGTCCCGCGGCGCCGCGAGGCGGAGCCAGCCCACAGCACGGCGGCGGCGCACGTCTCAGACGCCGGTTCTTCCACAACCTTCAAACCGAGAGCCAGTCCAGAGGGTCGATCCCAGGCAGTAGCCGTCTCGAGGAAGGAGACTGCGCAGCAGAGTCGCTCTCAAACAGCATCGACCCCGTCCGCTGCCTGTGGCCCCAGCACCGAGGGCCAGTGCGCTGGGCGCCACGGCGGCAGAGGAGCTGGCCGTGCACACGTGACGCCGACGGCACGGGCCCCTCGCGGACACGCTGAGGTTTGCGGACGCCTCGTCGGGGGAACGCGCGTTCCCACGTGCGGTGCCTCAAAGCAAGCGCGTGTCCCGTGGGCCAGGGATCCGGGTGTGGCCCGGGGGGCGTCGGCTGCGGCCACGCGCCCTTCAGTTACTGGCTGGACTCTGTCCCTCACAGGCGGCGGGTCACGGGCGTCCCTGGTTGCCGGCCGCGCTGGCCTGCCGCACCGAGGCAGAAGCACAGGGAAGGCAGTCGACGGTCCGTCTGCTGGGCCCAGTGCTGCGCGTGACCCCGTCACTGTGCCTGTCCCCATCGGAGGGGGCGTCACAGCGGCCTGAGCACCGCAGTCATGGAGGGGCCAGCCCTGAAAGCCGCCCACCGCGGGCGGGGTGAGAACGGGATTCTGAATGAGTGACATTCCCTCTAATCACAGGACAGGAGGCCGAGCAAAACCGAAAGCACGTGGCCACCGCCCCCACCCGCCGCGCCGAGAGCTGGTGTGGAGAGCGAGGTGACCGCGCGGAGCAGGGGTGGTGAGCGAGGTGACCGCGCGGAGCAGGGGACAGGGAGGGAAGGAGGGAGGGAGGGAGGCCAGCGGAGGGTTAACTGCGCCGAGGCCACGAGCACCCCACAGGGGTGCCCAGGAGGCCATGGAGCAGCCGAGCCCTTGCCGAGGCTTTCCCAGCCCAGGCCCGACTTATGGCTTTGGGGTCCGCGTAGACTCCAGACCCGGGCACACGTGATTGAACAACAACGGTCAGGACAAGCGACCAGGCAGTGGGGACGGACGAAGGAAGCCGGGACTCCGGGCAGAGACCCGGGCGTCCAACTTCGCGATCATTTTAGGCCGTCAGGAGCGGAGCGGGGGCCAAGGGTGGCACCTCCCGAATCTCCAGGTGAAGGTGTGGGGACGGGGACATGTGTCGGCGAAGGCGGTGACCCCACAGCCCCCACGAACTCATTAGAAGCCCACGGAGGCCTGAGGAACGGGGATGAGGCCCGGCGGACGGTCCGGCCAATGCCCTCAGTTATTGCAACGGGTTCGAGGTGCCCGCAGGGCGCCTGCCCACGTGAGCCGTGGGGGTGGGGTGGGGACAAGGGGACAGGGGTGGCTTCATGGCCTCACGGTGGCCGCCAGCTGGCGAGGAGCGAGCGGC
>NW_011889249.1:46765-48164 GCF_000151845.1 Pteropus vampyrus
CATCTCTCGCTAAGCTTTGAAATGCAAACGCAAACGTTAACTTTGGAAATAAAAGTGTCCACCTGCTGTGACACATTCAAAAGAGCCCAGAGCCCCGCCAGGCCGCCTGTCACTGTCTTGCCCTTTCTCCTCCTGGCTCCGTCTCACAGGCCGACGTGGCCTCTTCGAGCCTCCGCTCCCCCTTTCTCTGTTCCTCTTGTTTCGTCACATGTCCCCCGGGGCCCGGCTTCTGCTGCAGGACGAGAGCGGCCGGGTGAGTCCTCGGTCGCAAAGGGACCGTGCTGGGGTCTAACTGCCTCGTCCGCACGCACGGCTGGGCACCCGTCCTCCCTGCGACCCCGTTATTCCCGAAGCACCCCCAAACCTGGACGCTCCCCAGCGGTTTGAGCTGCTCCTTCCACGAGGCTGCACTTTGCTCCCAACTTCTGTCCACGGGGCCAGTGACCGCCGCACGCTCCCCCGAGTCCGTGGCACGCTGGCTGGTTTGTTCCTGGTCCTCGCGGAGGGGGCGGGAGCGGGCACCACAGCACACGGGCGCCGAGAGTCCTTGCGGCACCGTCCCCACGCCCGGGGTCCTCGCGGTCCTTCTCCGTGCTGGGCGACGGGCAGCGAAGTCTTCGAGGGAAGGAGCACAGCTGCCCCTCTGCGTTCCGGGGAGTGACAGCTTTCTTTACAAACTTATTCTGTTAGAAAAATACCTGCACGAGCTTTGCTCATTAAAAAAAATGTTTCTTTCAAACGACGAAGACGAGACAAAGACGAGACAAAAAAGAACCGACGTCCTCTGTGATAGAAACGGGCGCGGGGTGCCCCCTGCGCTGACCCGGGACGGGAAGGGCGGCTCCCACGGCGAGAAGCAGCGAGGCGAGTGGTCAGGAGGAAGAGCCCCAGCGCCTGGGCCGCCACACGGTTGGGGGGGGGGGCGCCTGGGGCGGGCAACGGCCAACAAACCCCGACTCCCTGTCCCCAGGACCGTCTTGGGTTGCACCACGTTAAATTTAATTTGCTTTTCTCACTAGCCTGAAGCATCTAGTAAAATCTTACTTTACTTCTTTGCCGACATGAAGAAAGAGCAGGTGCACCCAGCGTGCGTGAGGCCTGAGGCTGGAGGGAAGACACTGGGGCAGTTAGGACGCGGGGTGCGGGGTGCGGGGTGCGCGGGAGAAAGACCATCCTAGGTACAGTCGTCTAGACGATTCGGTCTGATTCCGCTATGCCATGAGAATCTCAAGGCCAGGCCTCCAATCCCCGCCACGTGATCATTCGGGGGCCCAGCCCCCCCACCCCATAGCCCCACCGCCGCAGCCTCCCTCCGGTGCCGGCGGGGCTGGCTCTGGGTCACTGCTGTCCTCGCTTCAGCCCAAGGGCTGAGGTACAAAGTAGCCGCGTCGGAGCAGGT
>NW_011889249.1:50081-50747 GCF_000151845.1 Pteropus vampyrus
ACTGCCCCAGCTCGGCCTCTGGCCCAGGCGCCTGGGAGCTGCGGTGGAGCGCTGGTGCCCTCTGCAGGCTGCAGGGAGAACGCCCAACCACAGCCAGGGGGCTGAAGGGGAAGGAGCGGCCGGAGCCCCCCACACCAGCCGCCAGCCGCTTGGGCACGGCCCAGGCACAGCCACGGAAGCCGCATGTGCGCGTGCGAGGTCTCGGCTTCTGTACACAGCTCCTGTCCGTCAACACTCACTGCACCCTGGGCACTCGGTGTGACGGGCGGCACTCACTGGCCCAGCCCGATGACAGTGTGCCTGCGCTTTGGGGCAATTAGCGCGATCACCTTTTGCCCCTGGGAGACATGACTGACCCTCTTCACAAGGGGACCTGAAATTCAGAGAGAGGAGCGACTTGGCTGATGCTGTGTCCCCAGCGAGCTCGGAGCGGGGTCAAAACCAGCCCCGCTCACTGCAAACACAGCCCCGGCAGCGTCTCATCCCCACGGCTGACACCTCATGCTCACGTCATCTCTCTGAGCAAATCTCTGGGGACACCGGGAAGCAAAACTTAAAACTGTTTTGTCCTGTGCAGGAGATGGAATGCTATTAAGAGATCACCGAGGCCACCGCCCCAGGGGTTAGGGCTGAGGAGACAGCAGGCTGCAGCGTCCCTTGGGATCC
>NW_011889249.1:55152-57539 GCF_000151845.1 Pteropus vampyrus
GGACTAGACGGGCGGAAAGCACCGGGGGCTGGGTTTGGGGCAGCTGGCATCACGGGGGCACCGGGGGTGGTACGCCCAGAGGCGACGGCGGTGGGCGGAGACCCTGCAGACACGTCCCGCCGGGAGCTGGGCCGCCTGGGCCTCCGCCTGGGGCTCGGGCGGAAGGACAGCTGTTTCCGTCCTTCGCTTGCGAAATGAAGGTGACCACGGTGACTGCTTTCTAGGATAGTGGTGACAAGCGAGTAAATGGACACACAGTAGTGGAGTTGGTCATTAACTATCATCTCTAAGTCCCTTTCTATACTCTGCTTTGTGAGACTGAGCTGGGACTGTGCAACCCGTATTTCCTCTCTCGGCTCATGTCTTGATAGGGTCTGCTGATAGGGGGCAGGCTCTGAAGCCCCGTAGTCTCCCCGCCCGCCTCGTCCTCCATCCCCTCTCCACCCCCACCCCACCGCCCATCACCCAGCTCTGCTTCTCACCGCTGACGCCGCACTAGGCCCTAGCTGGCCGGTCCCCGGCGCCCGTCCTCCCAGCTGGCCGGTCCCTGGCGCCTGTCCTCCCAGCTGGCCGGTCCCTGGCGCCTGTCCTCCTAGCTGGCCGGTCCCCGGCGTCCGTCCTCCCAGCTGGCCGGTCCCCGGCGCCCGTCCTCCACTGCAGAAGCAGCTCACCCTCAGTCGTACCAGCCGCCGGCGTCCCTGCCCCTCAGCCCCGAGTCGCTGTCCGCACCCCCGAGTCCTCAGAGTGCCCTCGGCGCAGCCGTGCTCCCTGCTGTCACTGCTCTGTGGCACCTGTCACTCTGCTCACTCTTTTGTTCCTTCAGCAACTACTGAATAAATCTTTACATTAAATGGTCTCGGTTAAAATAACCCGTGAGGTTATCTCCAGATAAACTATTAGCTGTTTTTTAAAAAATTATATCTGGATGTCTGCTCGTCACTGGGGATGGGACGGAAAGCTGGCTCCGTCCCTGTGGACATAACGTCCAGGGCGGCCCAGGGAGCAGGGCCCATCCCCAACTCTGGCGGGGCACACCGCCGCCCATGCCCCTGAGCCCCGGCGGGGGGGGAGGTGCTCTCCCCACTTGTCTGGCTCTGAACCTGGGAAGCGGAAGCTCGGCCTGGAGACGGCCCGCAGGACAGTGGTTTCCATGGAAACCTCGCCTGGCTTCACTTCAGGACGCCCGCTCTCCGGGGCTGAGTGACGGCGCCGTGGCCTTCCTGTCCTGCTCTGCTCGTCACGGCTGCGCCATCTCTCCGTCCGCGGCATGTGCGCCAGCGCCTGTGCCGGCTGCAGTATGTGGTGACTCGACTGTGCCGCGTCTGCTGTCGCCCCGCCCCGAACGACCCTTCCTGTGATGTCCCCGTCGTGTTCCCTGCACTGTGCGTGCACACTCTGTAGCAGCCTGTCACCCTCTCTCAATTGTATCTACTTTTACAGACTCCTGGCACTAGAACTGGGGTCGTCGGCTCAGATGGGGTTCAGGGCCCAGTGTACACGCGCGCAGCAGGGCTCCTCCCACAGAGGTGGCTTCGGCTGCCTTCCAGACGTGGTGACGTGAGCCCCGGGCTCAGAGCAAGTCAGCAACGCAGTTCAAACACTGTTCACCCAGTTCACACGAGGAGAGGAAATCGAAGCTGCGTGGTGCTCGTGCACCCTCGTCTGGGAGAGTTGCTTCCTTCTGAACAAGGGACAAGTGGCAGGGCTCCCCACACTGCCCCAGCTCGGCCTCTGGCCCAGGCGCCTGGGAGCTGCGGTGGAGCGCTGGTGCCCTCTGCAGGCTGCAGGGAGAACGCCCAACCACAGCCAGGGGGCTGAAGGGGCAGCAGCGGCCGGAGCCCGCCACGCCAGCCGCCAGCCGCCAGTCGCTGGGGCACGGCCCAGGCACAGCCACGGAAGCCGCATGCACGCGTGCGAGGTCCCGGCTTCTGTACACAGCTCCTGTCCGTCGACACTCACTGCGCCCTGGGCACTCGGTGTGACGGGCGGCACTCACTGGCCCAGCCCGATGACAGCGTGCCTGCGCTTTGGGGCAATTAGCGCGATCACCTTTAGCCCCTGGGAGACATGACTGACCCTCTTCACAAGGGGACCTGAAATTCAGAGAGAGGAGCGACTTGGCTGATGCTGTGTCCCCAGCGAGCTCAGAGCGGGGTCAAAACCAGCCCCGCTCACTGCAAACACAGCCCCGGCAGCGTCTCGTCCCCACGGCTGACACCTCATGCTCACGTCATCTCTCTGAGCAAATCTCTGGGGACACCAGGAAGCAAAACTTAAAACCGTTTTGTCCTCGTGCAGGAGATGGAATGCTATTAAGAGATCACCGAGGCCACCGCCCCAGGGGTTAGGGCTGAGGAGACAGCAGGCTGCAGCGTCCCTTGGGATCC
>NW_011889249.1:58979-61049 GCF_000151845.1 Pteropus vampyrus
TGAAAAAGCCGAGGAGCCCCCGGGCCGTGTGGTCCCAGCCCCCCGGGAACGGGGCCAGGGTGGGGAGGCGCGGCGCAGGTCCCCACGCCCCTGCTCCCGGGGTTTCTCGGTCTCAGCACTGCTGTCACTTTGGGTCAGATGGTCCCATTTGGGGACTGTCCTGGGCGTGCAGGACCTCAGCCGCATCCCTGGGCCCCACCCCTCCAGGGACCACCCGCATCACTGCTTTCCCACAAGCCCCGGAGCAACAAGCCCTGCTCCCAGTGGCCCAGCGGGGCGGCCGGGAAGTGACGACACCCACGCCACACAGCAGACTGCTACTTAGTCCAACGTTTTCATCCCAGTTGAAACTTTGTCACTCACACTGACTACAGAAGCAGCAGGACCACTTAGCCGGTTACCACGGGCTCCGCAGGCCCCACGTGTCCACGGTTTAGCTGGAAGACCCCAGGCACCGTGAACACAGACAGGGCCGGCGTTGGAATGTGTCCTGTGACGTGGGCAGCTGCTGTGTTGTTTTCTCACGATTCCGAATCCACCTGTTTGTGACATCGGTGCAGCTGTTTTGATCTGAGGAACGTGGAGAGGCAGCTACCACCTAACGGACGTTTAGCTGTGACGCCGAGAGCCAGTGACGGCTCACCCAAAGTGTTGCCTGCATGAGGCGACTCTCGGGTCTCCGTGGCCTCTGCAGACCTGGGGGGCCCGCTCCTGCTGGAGGCCGAAAGCAGCACTCCATCTGCCCCAAGCGCGGCCCATGCTGGCAGCCAGACCCCCGCTCCCGGTCAGCTGTGCGACCCCTCCGAGATCCAGCTCGCAGGAAGGACCACCTCAGCCAGCCTGGACCGCACTCCTTAGGTCCCGTGCGACTCATCTGCCACCGGTTTCCAGCACATTACTCCCTCACTGGCCGAGACATGAGCCTGCATCCTATCGGCCTATGAAACGTTGTTACTATAAATGACAGTTCCTGAAGTGAACCCGGCTAAACAAATGACTCACAAAGACAACCTCAGCCCGTGAGCATGATGTGCGCAGGCAAAACACTGTCGCAATGAAAGAATCACCTCTGCAAACCTAAGGACACCTGTGACACATGCACTTTAATACGCAGAACAACAGTGGTGCAGTAAAAACTGCCATAAACACACAGCGACCGCGGTGACGTTAATCCCGCCTCTTCCTTCTCCGTTCTTTCCTCTTCTCTTGTAAGTTCTTCAGGTCGGTCATCACACTCAAAGTCTTGCGCACCCACATGATCTGCAAACGAGCGTGAGAGACACGTTTAGAGCTGGAGGACACACGCACAGAGAGGAAGCAGAAGCTGGACATCTGTAACACGCACCACGAGGATCATGGCGTTGAGCAGCAACGGCGCCGAAAACACAAGCGAAATGAACATCCCCCTGGAGTCGAAATACTGGTACTTTGCAAATAGCCTGTTTTGAGAAAAATGTGAAAATTATTTGGCATCACAAAACAATGATTTTAACAAACATCTCCATTTACCGTCAGGCTTTTCGAAAGCTCTCATGTCAGCAATGGCAGAACCTGCGACTCAGTGGCCAGCACAGCATGTGTGCTGAGTGACAGTTAGTGACGCACCTGACAAATCACGTCTCGGTGACAGACACTGACTGAGAACCTAGTGTATGTGTCATCGGCACTGGGGTTGGGGCGGCAAAAAGACAAGACCCGGCTCAGGGACAGCCTGGGTCCGAGGATGGCTGGGACAGTCGGAGCCAGCCTGTCAGGAGTCATCACAGAGCATGAAGCAGCGAGGGACGTGCGTGGGGCTGGGACCTAGGGAGCTCGACTCCACTCGGTCACCCTGGGAGGGCAGCGTGTGGGGTGACGAGAGGCTGGGCTCACGCTGTGTCAAAGGCAGAGGCCACAGGACCTGAGACCATCTGCATGGCGCGTGAGGCCTCCGGCCTGAGTGCCTGAGGAAGAGCCATTGTGCTCTGGGGTGGTTGAGCGGGGAGGGTTAGCTGTGTGATGGTCACCAGACAGCCACAGTCTTCAGGTGGCAGGACGGAGAACCTGGTGCCCCAACGCCTGGAGAACTCG
>NW_011889249.1:61309-62146 GCF_000151845.1 Pteropus vampyrus
TTTCACAGTGACCAGGCACTAATGTGTGGATTCCGCAATGTGTGGCTCGTATCTGGAAAATTAACGTGTCGCAGCAAACGCTTTGGAGGCCATAATCCTATTAAACACCCTGAATTAGTCATTTGCAGAAACGCACAAGCGGCACGCTGCCAGGTACGATCATTTAAAGCCCGACTTCACGTGGGATGCTACCTTTTCAGTCTGTCATTTTATGTTTAGTACAAAGGTTTAACACATCAAGAAGGGACTAGAAAAAAATTCAGGTTAAAAGCTCCAGTGGATTATTTTAGAAGGTTCTATCAAATCATTTCTAATATTAATGTCAAAATTCAGGAGTTTCTCTACTAAGGGTTTACAATTGTCTATGAAAACGTTATGTATCTGGACTTTGGTAATTAATCTATCAAAGTGTCACCTTTTAAGCTGCTAAATACAAATGCTTTCATAAAGGACCATTATTTTTTGTAATTTGAAGAATGTTTCACTTGGGGGCAAGTCTAGTTAAAATTAAGACAGCTATTCACAAGCTATTTTTCAAACCCAAATCAAGAGCCAATGGCATTTCCCTTATTAAACGGTATCTTTCTAAAAAAACCTGCCTCTCTCCTCAGTGTCACTCAGAAGCTACGGCTCCAGACGAGGCAGGGATGGGGAGCGTGCTGTACGGTAGTTTCTGAAGTGGACGTCATGAGGTAAGTAATTTGTGGGCCCGTGCTGACGAGTGTCAGCGTTATGCCCCTGTGCACCCAACTGCAAAAACTGTGAAACTTAGGACTATAACTGACCCGACGTTAAAACCCGCCAGCTGAGACGGCCAGTCACTGACTCCCTCCCTCC
>NW_011889249.1:66557-75014 GCF_000151845.1 Pteropus vampyrus
AGGACAGCAAGAGTGTGACAAGCACTGGGGTTTGTTTTAGATATGACACGAGGCAGAGTTACACGTGAGGCCACAGGGCACTCCCACTGACAGAGGGACAGCGAGGTCAGCACGCGACCGTCCCCACGGGCTGAGGCGGCGCCGCGGCTCGGTGCGCACAGCGGCCGGGGTCCTTCCGCCCGGAAACCTAGTGCGCGCCCGCTCCGCCCGCATCTCCCACGGGACCGCGCGGCGGGTGCCAAGGGGGAGAGCGGCCCTCGCAGCTACGCGCCGTCCACCTCCAGATCCCACGACAGCGGCTGCCCTGGCGAACCGGCTACCGAGCGGCCACAGCGGTGTGGCGGCAGAGACGGGGCGGATGGCCACCCTGACGTGCCAGCCGCAGCAGGAGCCTCACGGGGTGCCTTCGTCCCGTCTCACCCTGCCACAGGACTGCTCCTCGCCTCGCCTGACCCCGTGCGGGGACTCCGCTCCCTGTGACCTTTCTCATCACTCCACGCCCCTGTTCCTTCTCCACGTTCCTGTAGCTCCTGTGCTGAAATCTGACCCGCGAAACGCGTCACTCTGCGCACACGCGCAGCGCCGAGGCCCCTCGAGAAAACCGCCTGGCCAAGAGTCTCAGCGCCCCCCGGAATCTGAGTGTGGTCTCCTCTCCTCCTACCCGGCACTGAGCCCCCTCCCCAGGCAGTCGGCGCCACGCACTCCTTTCAGATCCACTGTCCGCAGGAGAGCGAGAGCTGGGAGTGCCCTGCAGCCAATGTGTGACACACGGTGGAAGGGGCAGGTCTGAAGGGCACGTTTATGTGCGGAGAACACGCACGACGCGTGTCACACACAAGTCTCGCTTGCTCTACTCACCCAGGCACAGGAAATGCCCGACCTGCAGCTCACACCTCTGCGACGAGAAACAGGTGAGCAGCAGGCAGAGCACGTGGAAGGCGACCAGCCCCAGGAGCCACGGCTCCGTCCAATCTGTCTGCTGTGGGACACATCGTGAGACATTCAGCAGCGACAGCTCCTGCAGGGCCAGGCTTCCTGTCTCCAGGGTCAGGGGGAGTCAGTGGGCCTTCCTTCACTCTCGGAACTTCCTGCTGCTGAGCAGGCATTCAGGGAGGACCAAGACACGGGGGACGGGGGACGGGGTGAGGGCAGCAGCAGGGGGGGGAGGGAGGAGAGAACCTGAGCGGCCCATGGCAACCGATGCCCAGGGACTGAAGGGCAATCACTGGCGTGGTGCCGGGCACACAGCACTCGGCCTCACGGACTGGCGCTTCTGCTTGTGGAGCAGAATCAGTCTTTGGGCTGAGCAGAACCTAAGGATGGTGTCCCCTGGTGAGGGGGAAGTGCAGGGGCTCGTTCTGGAGATGCACTTGGTTTCTCCCAGAAGACCAGTGCTTAACGCCTGGGAAATCCGAGCCATCCCAATTTGCGAGATGTGACTTTCTGCCTTACACCCAGCCCTCCAACTAGAGCTGCGATCTCAGGTCTCCTCAACTTTATGGGTGGACATATCGGCACCCCTAAACTCAGATGCTCCCCCAAACTGATTCCTGCCCATGCTCAGATCCACACCCTGAGGAGCCCTCAGGCCTAAGTGTGTGCTGTCCACCTGCACGCCGGGGCACCGCAGGACCGCGCACAGCGGTCACCCTACAGCTTGGGCACGGTAAGCTGGCCATGAGCTATGTCCATCAACGCGCATCCGAGGGGCTAGAGCGAGGAACAAGGAGAGGGCGGGCAGGGCAGAGCGCGGGCAGAAGCAGGAGGCCACAATACACGGGGACCAGCACGCTGGGGGAGCCGCAGCACCTTGTCACTCCGGCCACACCCGGTCTGCGCCCTCTCGACCCTCCCCACCGCACTGCTACCCCGCCCTGCCTGTCATCCGGCACAGCCTTAAGCTCCGCCCCCACGGCCCAGGCCCCGCCTACGGAAGTCCCGCCCCCACGGCCCAGGTCCCGCCCGCGGAAGCCCCGCCCACACCAACCAGGGCCCCCACCACACCCAGGGGCCACCCCTAAAGCCGTCCGCGGGCTGTCGGCGTCCGTGGCGGCTGCTGGGAAGCACGGGCAGCCCCAACCGCCAGCGACCGAGCGGGCCATCAGGTTACCGTGATCACGGAGGGAATGCTGACGGGGAACGAGCTGACTGAGAAGGCGGACGGCATCGTCCCTGGAAAATCCCACTCTCACCACCGCCGTCTGGCCGGCCACGCCCCGCGCGGCTACCGCACGGAGGGCTTCCGGCGTCGTCTCTCGCGAGATCTGCATTTATCGCGAGACCTGTTGGTCGGAAGAAGGAGGGTGTGCCCAGTTAACTCGCGATATCTCCAAGCCCAGTCCCGGGTCCACGTCTCGCGGTATTCAGGGGTGTTAAATATAATGACGCTCGACGTGCGTCGCGGTCTGTCACGAGTTCCCTTCCGACCGCTGGGCAGGAGCGGGAGGGCGCTGTGAAGTGCGTGGAGCCGTCACAGTGCCCAGCTGTGCAGCTGGCCCCGCGAGGCCGGGGGCCGTTCGCCTAAGGCCCTTTTGCCCGGTGTTCCGTGTCCCCGGCCCTCTGCCGGGAAGTCAAGGCGACGGCCGACAGCCCGCTGCGCCCTCCCCTCGGGGACGGGCCAGGAAGGACGCCTCACGCCTCCCTCAGCAGAGCCTTTACGGTCACGGTGCCACGTCCCCGGCCGGCCCCCAGCGGTGGCTCCTCCCGAGTCCGTGTGATTCCCCCGAGAGGTTGTGCAGCTGCTGTCCCGGGGCTTGTCCCGAGCGTGGCAGCCACTCAGGGCGGGGCCTGCGTGTCCTCACAGCACCTGTGAACAGGCCTGTCTGCACTTTCCTGCCAACTCCCCCGAGTCCGCGGTGTACGATCCCTTCCTCCACGCTGAACCTGGAGACCCTGGTGACAGCTCCTAGGCTCTTGGGACTTTCTGTCCTATGCCAACCTCCGGGTTCCTGGTTCGACTCCGGGGCCTCTGGGCTGCACGGTTTTGATCCCGATGTGAAGCTACAGTGCAGGTTACCACAGAGCCTTTGACAGCAATGCGGATTTTATTTGTTTTCATAGAAATCAAAGAGTCTGCGCTTCCAGTAGAAGCAGCCCTGCCTGTCACCCCTCCCAGCAGGTGGGAACCCCCCTTGCCCCTCCCCTCTTGCTTCCAACTGTTCTCTGTTTCCTCCTCTTTCCTCCTCAACATTCAGAAATGAGCCTTTCCTTGGTCTGACGTCGTTATACCTTTTCTCAAAACTTTAATGAAAACGGAAGGCAGGCGTACCTCTTCTCCCAAGGGATCCTGGAGAACAGCTCGGGTCCACTTCTCCAGAGCCCCGGGCGCCAAGCGTGAGAGCCACTGCGTTTCCTTCCATTTGTGCCTCCTCCGGGCTGTGGTGTTCGTTAGGGTTCCGGCTGCTGCTCGAGATTCTTCCCTGAGGGCCTTCTCTGCCCTCTTTCTGTTGTGCTGCTGTCCCTTTTATTTCAGTGTTCACTTAGCTTCCTGTCACAGATTTTCACCTTTGCCCAAAGTCAGGCATGCACAGTGTTCCCTAAACCTAGGTCAAAAGATCCAGAAACATGCAAAATGATTCTGTGCGTGGAATCTATAAAAACGTTTAACTCAAAGCTGACACGCTTGTTCTGATGCTACATCCCCCTAGGAGGTGACACTGTGTGCCTCCTGCGGAGGCCTTCGTTCTGTTCCCCTGTCCCGCCCAGAGGCGCTCATCCTGGGGTGAAGCCTGGTCGCTGGAGTCTCTGGACTCAGGGCCGAGCGCATTGCAGATGAGGCTCCAGCAGGTGGCAGCACGAGGCCTCGTACCAGCTCCTGCGCTGGCGAGAGCTTGCGCCTTTTTTCCAAGTTGTTTGCAACAAAATTAACTTGCATATATTCATAGCTGTTGAATTGAGAGATGTTAGTCAACAGTATTTAATTTTAGATGGAGAAGTAATGTTTTTCTGAACATCATAGAATGTTATTTCTCATTTATTTGATTGCCTTTAGGAAATTGTCATTTTAAAATGTGTTTGTGAAAAATTTACAATTATGAATAATGAAAGCTTTACAGGTAAAATCCAACAAATTTAATATCTTACCTTCGCTTTCTTTTTTCGATAGTCTATGCCTCCCCGCCTCGGTGGCGGAGTTCACAACTGTGTGGGCCCCGGGACGCACTGTGTCCTGCCAGTTGGCTGATTTTGTTGCTGACTTTATCTGATCTGAGCCTCTCCAGGACATTAGTCATGCCTTATCTATTTATTTTACCCCCTCACCACATTTGGTAGTCACTCTTGTGAGACTGTCAAGTGTTCAGAAAACCTATGATCCCACTGACAAATTGTAGTCATATTACTCAGTTAACAAACACACACAGGTCGTCGGTAAGTTCTTCCTCAAACACCTACTATGACTCCTAGTTAAGCATTAGAAATAAAAACATGGAGCTGTGCAGTCCGCCCACAAACAGAACCAAAGTGGGCTGGGTCCTGCGTGAACCCTGCGTGAACTCGGCTCCGCGGTACGATAGGAAACAAATTAGAAAACAGACAGACTGGAGGCAGCGCCACTGATGGACACTGCTGAGGCGCAGTCCTCAGCTCGCGAAGGGGAAAGGCTTGGGAAGGCATGTGGAGCGGACTGCCGGGCTCATGGAGTTGGAAGCGTGCCATCGTGGTGACAGCGTAGGTATGACGCACGCTGACCGCTAGGCGAGCTGCCACTGTGAAGTTGGGGTAAGGGGGCGCGTCTTTAAACAGTGATCTTTGTTTCTGAGTCGAGTGAGTGGCGATGTTGACGTTAGCTGTATTTCGCTCCTGTGTTTCTCAGGTACATTCAGCGTGGTTTTGGCAAAGCAGGATAATTCCACCTCCTAGTCCTTAACTGTCCTTAATAAAAACACCTGAAACCTCTCACTGTGGACGTGGAGACTGCTGTTATCCTGCGCTCTTCCCAAGGACACTGTCCCAATACATGTGCATGTGAACGTGGACTGTTTGTGTAGACACTTAAGGAGAGGCATGCATTTGCATGCAAGTAAGAGCTGTCTGTTATTAGGGTGCTTAATCATTTCTACAAAATGACTTTAATCACAGCCATCACAAAAACTGTCATGGCACAGTTCATCAGGCATTTTGGAAGCAATATGAAACTCCAAGGAAGAATTTTCCCTAGGAATAATATGTAATGTTACAGCATAGTTTTTTAAAGCTGCCTTTTAATAGCAGCGTGTGACTCTGTAAGCGCCCCGAGGCACTCTCCCCCTGCCAGCTTTCACTCCTCCGAGTTCTGAGTTCTGAAGGGCGTCTGATGCTAACAAGATTCCTCCAGACCCCCGCTCGGCACAGCAGGCCTGCCGCTGAGGAATCTGTGTTCTCAGTTAACGAGCTGGTTTGTGTTTGAGGCTTAAAAGTGGCCAGATTCGTTATTAAAATAGAATGTGTACTTTAAGTCATTATTGGGGGAGGAAATATGGGATAAGTCTGGGGGGGCTGGGATGCTTCTTGAACTCAGAGGAGTTGGCTCTATTCTGGTCATTATGGTAGAAGCATTAAGTCCAGCCTGTAGCTGTGACTTCAGTTTGCGTGTTATTTATTTCAGTGTTAATGCCATCAAGTCACTGAAATGCCCCACCCGCCCTCCTAGGTGGACTGCGCCTTCTCGGGGACCTTGTCAGCACCGAAAAAGACATTTGCTTAGTGCCTCTTTCTCTCATCAGTTTATCTTGGTCACATGGACAGGGACAGAGATTTTCTTCATTCCATTAATTAACTAATTGACGTGTAACTTATAGCTAACGCCGCCTTTATCCAAGGGTTGAAAGAGCTTAGGTTTCTGGGGTGGTTTTCCTCGTCTTAGAATTTGGGTGAAATGATCAGTGGGTGTCGGCCGCCGGCCGCGTGGGCCAGGAGGTGGGTGCCCCTCCCCCCGGACGTGCAGCCTGACGGAGTGTGCCCCCGAGTCTGCCGGCGGAACGGGCTGGGCAGCCTGGACGTGCTGACAATGTGTGCTCCCAGCTCCGGAGGCCAGAGGTCCAATCCCAGGTGTGGGCAGGGCCGCCTCCCGCTGGTGGCTCGGGAATAATGTGTGTGTGGGGTGGGGGCGGGGAGCGCGCAGAGAAGTAAAATGTTAGTAAAGCTTCAGTCAGGACTGCCATGTGCTGACCAGCCCGCGCCAGGCCGGGAGGACACCGCGGAACAGAGGAAGATTTCTGCTGGATCGATGACAGCCCACGCCCCACACCTGGAAGGGGAAACTGGGACCAGGAGTCATTCCCTATGGCTAAAACCCCGGGAACCCAAGGATTCAAGGCTGGGGACCGCCAGCAGGCCTTCCACTCAACACATCTCCCTTCCTATTCAGGCGACAAACTCTTCCCCTTCCTCACTCCGTGTCCATGACAAAGGAAACGGGAACGAAAGAGGGACATGTAAAACGAATTCCCTGAACACTCAGGGGCCCGCTCAGTGCCCGTCTTCGCCTCTACTGTCTCCGACACTCTGAGTCCCTCTCACTGGCCCCCACTCGCTCCTTCTCCGTCTCTCTTGGTCCCTCACACTCTGCCGGGAGGAGACTGCGCTCTGCGGAGTGTGGCCCCTTCTCTAATAAACTTTCCTTAGGACTCTGGTGTTGGCGCGTGTGTTGAATTCTTTCTTCATCTCTCCCGAAGGGCCCTGTCCTCTCGGCGCAGGGCTTGGTGGCCCTGCCACGCGGGAAAGTGCCCCGTCCTGCGTCGGGCAGGGTCCTCGGTGCGGGGCGGAGGCCTTGGCTGTCCCCGTTTGCAGCAGCATCGCGTGGTGTCTGCCTCCATCCCCAGCGCCCTCCCCGTCTCTGTCTTGTCTGCCATCAGGGCGATGGTCACTGGATTAAAGTCCCCCGACTCCAGTCTAGCCTCCCCCTGCCTCGATGACACTGGCAAAGACCCTGCGTCCACAGGGCCACATTCGCAGGTGTGGGCATTAGGACTTGGACACATCTCTTTGGGGACCATTGACCACAAGAGGAATGACAAGAGACACTGCCCTGTAACCGAGGTGCCCGCTCAGGAGGTGCTGCCTGGGCCACGGGAACGGGAAACTGCGGTTCTGGACACTGGGTGGGATGGAAAGACGCCATCTGGGGGCACGGGAATGGCGGGTGAGCTGCCTGCGCGCCCTGCCTCAGCGCCTGTCCGCCACCTTCTCTGCCTTCACTGCGGCCACCTTCGCAGCCACGGCCTCAGGGCGCCGCTTCCTCCTTCAGGCTGACGCGTTTCCGCCGGCCTCGGCAGCACAAAGCGGTGGCTTCTGCAGCCACGACCACTTGGGATCCGCCGAACCCTCGTGACGGTTTATTTTCTAAGTTTCGTGGGTGTTCGCAGCAACGATCCAGCTTTGTGTAAGTGGACTAATACCTCATTGCAACTTTGTTTCCAACTGTTCATTTGCATTCCGCTGTATAATTATGTTTTTATGCATATTGTTTTTCAACTACAAAAACTTTTAAGAATATTCCAGGCAGTTTGACTACTCAGACACAGCAGCACGATAGTCACGGTGACAGCTGTTCTCAGAAGCTGACTGTGAGAAGTCCATCGCAGGCTGGTGGCTGTCGCTCTAGCACCCACTCTGCCCAATGGTCCCCGGTGTTTAACACACTACGGCTGGCCTCTTGTTACCATGGCAACCCCCTAGGGAACTGGCAGGGTCACAGCCCCTGCTCTTGCCACCTCGGGGCGCTGGCTGCCTTCACATCAGCCCCACGAGTCCCTCTACTGGTCCAGAACAGGAAGAGAAGGCTCATGGGCTTTCCCACGCTCGGAGATGGTCACTGGTTCATCTCACTTATTTTCAAGACACTCTAGATACATAAAATATAATTATAAATACAGGGGCGAAATGACAGTGAATTCCCACCTCCACTTCAAGTGATGATCGGCTCATTCTCACCGAATGAGTGGGCCCGAGGCGTCCGGGGCATCTCATCCTGGTCACTTAGGGTGTCGGCTGTTGTCCTGGTGCCACAGAGAGAGACAAAGCCCCTGGGGGGGGGGGGAATGGTGCTGTGGGCGTGGGCGTCCGAAGCCCGCTGACCATCAGCAACAATCGGCGGGTGACCATTCTGAGCTTCTGATAAGCAGGTAAGTCTCTGAGGCCGAGGCCTAAGCAGAGGCTGCTGGCGGGGCGTGGGCAGGGTCCCTGCGGCTGACCTGCCCCCAGTGTGGGGTCACGGTCTGACGCACACGGGCCCTCCGTCCTGACATCTCCTGTGGGTTGGGCTTGGACAAGTTTGTCAGTTTTCTTCACACAGAGTGTTTTGTCCTTTGGGAAAGGTTGTCACGTGATTCTGTGGTGACAGCCTGCTCTGTGAGTTGGCTCTGCTGCCACAGCAAGACCCCGTGGACGGCGGCTTAAACAACAGATCCACCACCTCACTGTCCCCAGGGCTGGACGCCCACGGCCGCGTGTCAGCAGGCTGGCTGCTCTCCGCCGGCG
>NW_011889249.1:75494-77243 GCF_000151845.1 Pteropus vampyrus
GCGAAATGACAGTGAATTCCCACCTCCACTTCAAGTGATGATCGGCTCATTCTCACCGAATGAGTGGGCCCGAGGCGTCCAGGGCATCTCATCCTGGTCACTTAGGGTGTCGGCTGTTGTCCTGGTGCCACAGAGAGAGACAAAGCCCCTGGGGGGGAATGGTGCTGTGGGCGTGGGCGTCCAAAGCCCGCTGACCATCAGCAACAATCAGCGGGTGACCGTTCTGAGCTTCTGATAAGCAGGTAAGTCTCTGAGGCTGAGGCCTGAGCAGAGGCTGCTGGCGGGGCGTGGGCAGGGTCCCTGCGGCTGACCTGCCCCCAGTGTGGGGTCACGGTCTGACGCACACGGGCCCTCTGTACTGACATCTCCTGTGGGTTGGGCTTGGACAAGTTTGTCAATTTTCTTCACACAGAGTGTTTTGTCCTTCGGGAAAGGTTGTCACGTGATTCTGTGATGCACCCTGCTCTGTGAGTTGGCTCTGCTGCCACAGCAAGACCCCGCGGACGGCGGCTTAAACAACAGATCCACCACCTCACTGTCCCCAGGGCTGGACGCCCACGGCCGCGTGTCAGCAGGCTGGCTGCTCTCCGCCGGCGTCCTCACGTGGTGGCCCTCCGTGCGCCTGTGTCCCCATCTCCTCTCACAGGGACACCAGTCGGACTGGATCAGAGCCACCCGCGTGAGCTCGCTCTGCCTGAATCAAAGGCCAGACCTCCCAATGCCATCGAGTCTGAGGCAGCGGGGGTGGGGACCGCAACACATAAATTTAGGGGAGACACACCTTAGCCCATTACGACCGCCCAAGGGGACGCTCCGCACAGAGCCGAGGACTCGGCTCACTTCACGTCCTCCTTTCTAATTCGGTGGCGTTTGGAGAGAGGAAAGAAAATGGACTTCAGATCGGAGAAAATGGTTTGCCGCCGAATCAGCTCCCCGCGGCCGCAGGACCTGGGCATCGCCATCTTTCCAGTTCTCCGAGTCCGGTTTCCTCACCTTGGGGCGTGGATGGACTGGTCTGGGGTTTGTGATGACAAGACCATGGCGGGCGGGGCACAGGCGGCGGGCGTGGCCGATGCCTTCTCTCCTTCCCAGGCACGAAGCTCGGTCACCTCCACATGGCGGATGACGGGTTCCGGCCGTGTGGAGAGGAGAGGCGGGGCTGCCACTTCAAGTGGGTCCTGAACATCTACCCATGACCCCCCAGCCCCCCAGCCCCACGGCCCCTCGCAGCCCTCGGTGGACCCTCGGCACACGAGAGCGGAGCCGCCGGCCAGCACGAAGCCCCTTTTGCCCTCGCACGGGAGAAGGCGCCTGGTCTGGGCTCGGGACTTGTGTGCTGTGTCTGCCAAGGTCAGCTGAGAGGGGACCGTTGCGTCCTTTTCAGGTCTGGGGACTGTCTTAACCGTCATAAGAGCAGTTCACGCGCATTGGTGCCGACGCTGTACCAGGCTGCGGGCTGACCGCTCGGCAGCCCGGCCGATGCTCATGAGGCCGAGTGGTCAGCTGTTCATGTCTGCGAGATCCTAGCACGCTGAAGAGAAACTTTCAAAGAATGGAAGTGTCTGGGTCACCAGCTGGGTGGAGAAAAACGGAGAGGGGGAGGGGAGGGAGGGGACACATGCGAACAGGGGCCAAGCAGTCTAAAGGGCGCTGACAACACTAGGGACATAGGTGACACGTCTCAAGAACCAGTGTGGGATGAAAGGTAAGGGTTTTGCTTTTGCTTACATCAAGTTCGAGCTGCTCATC
>NW_011889249.1:78163-85916 GCF_000151845.1 Pteropus vampyrus
CCAAGCACAGCCACGTAAACAGGGTGAGCCTCGTGCCGCTCGCTCACATGAGAATTAAGTGCACCCCTGGGGACACATGACAGCTTCATCCTTCAGCCCTAGGGGCCACACAAAGCTCGGGACTTAGAAGAGACCTCCTGGGTCAGCGTGCTAAAAAAAGATGACTGAACAGTGAGCACTCGAAGGCAAAAACACTCCTGCGAAAACTCCGCAGGCGTAGAAAAAATGAAAAACGGAAGAAAAATAGACCTAAAAGGTTGTCGGCATATCCTGGACACCTAAACTGCATATTTTCACTTTGCATCTCACAAAATAGAACTACTATTAAAATGTATCCTTGTTAACATGTCATGTCAAATACAATAACACATTTACACAATTTACAGCTTCGCGGAGCTTTAGAATCCAAAGCAGCTCAGTCACTCATTGTACAAATGACCTGCCCGTCCACTCCAGCGGGCGTGGGGCTGGGTCAGGCTGTGCTTCCAGAAGCTTCCAGGGACACACTGTATCAGTGGACAACTGCACATTTTTATTTCTCCGGTATGTATTTCTCCCCACACGGTGAACATATCGATAGAGAAATGGAAATGAAAGCTCAATTGTGGAGTCACTCGACGTTTACCTGCAGCTTCTGCGGCTTGGTTTTCCCTGAGCAGCTGGTTCTTGGCTCTTGTCCCTCATCTCACAAGGACACTGCTCTGGCAGGGCAGCGCTGGCGCCTGGGACGGGGTCCAGAGCAAGGCCACTTCTCAGCAGCTGTTCAAGCTGCCGTCCACACCTGTGCTGAGTCCGTGTTTTCTTCACACAAGCTGTTTCAAATTTACTCTGTGAAGCGCTGAACATAACAAGCTGCATTTATGACTCATGTCTTCTTCTGGGTCCCTTTCATTCTTTACTGCTCAATCTGCAGGCGAGACCTGGAACCTCGTCCAAGGTCATCTTCGGTGTGCATTCGAGAACCTGTGCGAAGCGAAGGCTGTTGACTTCATGCACGCCCCACACAGAAAGCAAGCCCCAGAGGGTCGCTTACGAGGTGATGGTAGAAGAAAAACGAAGAACAGGATTTCTATTTCGTTTCTCATACAGGGCTTGGTCTGCGGCGTTCAAATTAATCTAAGTTGCTGTAAGAAGAAACGTCCCTTCTTTTGCATAATGACGAAACGTTCTTCAGTTAGAGATTCCTCCTCTGGGAGCCTCAAACATTCCTCTGACCAAAGCATTTTCCTCATTTTTGGAGCAAGTTACAAATGGCATTCTCAGAAGGAAGAGAGGAATGAAATTAAAGAAACTGTCACATCAACAACAGAGTTTAATCCCAAGAAGGACAAAAGGAATGAGCTGATTAAAGGTCGGACTCAGCGAGCGCTAACCTTGGAAAGAAGGTGGAACCAGTCTCTGTGAAGCGGTCTGGTGGCCGTGCCTGTTCCGGGCCCAGCTGTCACTCGGCAGCCTGTCCGCAGTGACCGGAACCCTCTCGCAGACTCTCTGGCTTTCCTCCTTCATCCCCGCTCTTGCTTCTGCTTGTGAAAACTTCTGGCAGCTTTGCAAAGGAGGCGAGAGGGAGGAGAGGCGCTGGGAGAGCCGCCATCTGTGCTGTCCATGTCCGAGCGTGGTCGTTTTAACTTGTTTTTCACTTATTGCTTGAAAGTCACACCATCACCAAAAAACACGACAGCTTTGGTGTCAGGAATTTTGTGAGCACGCTGATGAACCCTGATAAAGTCTGCGGCACTTCATAGGAGACGAATCCAGAAGCAGACTCGCGGTGGACAGACATGGCCGTGCATGGGGACCCATAAGGCCCTCTACCGAATGTGACGAACAGTGCTCAGTGCGTCCGTGGGCCGATCAGTCGTTGATGACGTGAAGACACATCTGCAGTGAATCTAGCAATGCAGAAGGTATTTAGTCAGAACGAACGCTATCGATTAAAATGATGAGTGACTACATCTTTCTGACAAAATCAAGCTTTCTGAAGCTGGTTTCTGTGCCATGGGCTTTGGCAGACCTGGAATCACCACAAGACTCTTTTTCAGTCAGTTTGCCTGTGATTTTCCTGCAGAGAAGATCCGAATCCTTAACACCTGAAGGGTCCACGGCGGCCAGAAGCCGAGGACTGCATCCCACCTGGTTCCCGGGCCCCAGTGACCTCGCCTCATCCTGTCCTTTCCTCTGCCGTGGGGTCAGCCCGTCTCTGCCCTCCCAACACGGCTGCCACGCTTTTATTTCCTGAGGATGCACAGGCTTGCTTCCCAGGGGGCGCTGGGCACAGAAGTATCACGAGCGTGGGGTGAGAAATGTCCGCCACACAGAGCCCAGGTGTGGCCGTGTCCCCCGATGAGCCCCCGGCTGCCGTGCTCAGCTCCAGTCTGAAGGAACTCACCAGCTTGTGGGCCTTCCCTTCGTTTGAGAAAGAAAGACTCGCGTGTCGTGTGTCTGCGCGAGGTCCTGCTCTGGGCGCAGGAGAGGATGATGCAAACAGCACCGCTCGGGCTTCGCGGGCCCCGTGGGGCTGCGGGCAAACGGTCAGCACCGCGGCCAGCACCGCGGCCAGCGCGGAGGCCAGCACCACGGGCAGCACCACGGGCAGCACCACGAGCGGCACCCGCGGGTCAGCACCACGGTCAGCACCACGGCCAGCCTCCCCTCCCCCCCGCGAGTCAGCACCACGGCCAGCGCCGTAGTCAGCACCAGGGGCGACACCGCGGCCGACACCGCGGCCAGCAAGGCGGCCAGAGACGGCGGACTGCGCCCCGCGCTGTGAACCAAAGTCTGAACGCATCCTCACTTACTTCTTTAAACAAAAACCTAAAAAAAACATGATTCCAACTTAGAATTTTCAACAAGACTACTGCATTTCTTATTTGGCTCCCGTTTTGACGTTTGAATACAATTTGAATTTCGTGTCCCTTAGTTTTGCATCGCGTTCTCCTTGTTGAATATCCCACGACGCCCGGAGAGTCTGCTCACGAGCACGTCTTCAGCTCAGTGGAATTTCCTGTAGTCATTTCCACCCGTGTCATGAGTTTCGAGCAGTTCTGTTAGGAATAAACTCATACGAGGGCCTTTGTGGAATTATTCTTGGTTCACACTCGGAAATGTCTTCATGATTTTCCCCTTACATTTCAATCATATTGTCACTTTTGATTCATCCATTGAACTTTTGTGTCCATATAAACTTCTAGTGGCATTTGCGACTGAAGACACCATCGCCTGGAGCTCTAGTTTTAAGGAAGGGGAAGGGGTGGCAGAAGATGTCCAGTGACATGACCCAGAGCCACCCCACGTGGCATCTCCGGATCGGCAGGGCCTGGGCTCCCTTCTCCACCTGAACACCCAGCGAGAATGGTGACAGAATGTGCTCCATTCCACTGAGCTGATCGACCCTGCTTCAAGCAAATGTTAGCTCCCACAGAGGACCAAAGCCTCTCCCTGCATCTCTCCGAGTGACATTCGCGCCTACCGTCCCCTTAGCCGCACATACTTGTCCTGTCACACCTTGTGGGAGAAATCACATTGCTGGTGATCCCCACAGCACTTGATGGAAGAGAGTGGCGGAGCACAGGAGAGATGGGGTGGGAACGCTCGGTAAAAATGACTACGTGGTGGGAAGAGGGCGGGTCGGCTCTCACCGTCTACGTGCCCTGGCCCTCAGCCAGCACCTCGCCTGACAGAGGGCCTCCTCTCCCGAGTGCCCATGCTTCCCTTCCCCGTGGTTGGACCCGGTAGGGTCTGCGCCGTCTCCTGTTGACTTTATTCCTGGACGTGGCAGTGCAGGCAGGGCCCCCATCCCCCTGTGTAGCACGGCTCTGCTTTCTCATGGTCATGGGGTCTATTGCTCCCACCAGAGCAGTGGCCACTCTTGTTGGTGGCCTGTTGTTGGGGCTGCGTCCTGTGTCGGCCTGATGTCCGTGGCCTGCAGAATGCGTGCTCAGGTGTGGCAAAGGCGGATGGAGGGCCGGTCTGGCTGAGCAAAGCCGCCGCCGTCCCTGTCATTGTGGTCACCCGCGCTGGCCCGAGGTGGAACGCCAACTAGAATTCTCAGAAGGGGTATGGCGTCCTGTGGATGCCGACGCCTCTGTGGGTGGGGCCTTTGCTGCACGTTTACATGGGAGACAAACATCCTGTGACTCAGGACTTGCCCCTAAGACTCATCAACATAAATCTTCCTTCAGCTTCGTTTTCACTAATTCTCCTTTTAATTTCCCAGATTTTTGTCTGAACACGACGTGCGTACAAATCAGTGCCGACGTCCACCTCCAGCTAAGCGAAATCCGTGCCTCCCAAACAACAGTAGTTACAGAACAACGCACTGGTGACCGCGTCAGGGGACAGTGCTCGTGAATACAAGGGGTTTGGAAACACAGAATGACAATAAATGCATCGTAGGAGCTAAGGGCACTGACTTGACTCCAAGGGAAACTCTAGAATTAGGTTTTTAAGGGTGCCTTCCTTTCCTTTAATTGTTACTCAAGGACACTTCTTTGTGGAAATTTAATGCATCCAAGGGCAAAGCCCTGGCTTGTAGGAAGCACTTAAACAGACTCAAACTTGTTACGTTTTACTCAGCTCAATAATTCTTGGTCTCTGAATTCGATCTAACCAACCAGCTACTACTGTTTCATTGGCAAAAGGGCAGAGCTGGGCCAGACAGGCCAGGTCCCTTTGCTCCCGGAGAAAAGGGGCATTTGTCCTGTTCTGGGCATAACGTGTTTCAGGGGCCTGCTCAAATGACAGCTGCCAAAAACAAACAAAATAAAACATTGCATGAAATGTAACAGTTCACAGATCCAGTGCTCCGCAGAGTGTAAACAGTTTGACCTTTTAAGTGGTACTTTTGTTGAATAATAATTGGTTTGGTCTATCTTATTTCATTGGCTGACAAAGAGTTTGTCTCCACTTTGCTTTTTTATCGTGTGATATTTTAGTTACAAGACGTTTAATGTAAACGTGTGTTAACACCTTTACAAAGACAACGCAGACGTAGGAGAGTTAAGAAGTTCTCTTTCTCTTGATGTTAAAATTACTCCGTCCCATATCACTTACCAGAGTACACTTTTTATTCTCTTTACCCTCTATAGATCTGCGCCACGCTCGGTTTCATCATTCTGGAAGTTCGGCCCACCCCGCTCGCGTGTCCCCATGGCTGTGCCGGTCTTTGTGAGACAGGAAGCCTGGACGGCTTCGTGCGCCTCTACCTGCAGCAAGGGCTCCATCGCTGCCTCCCCTCCCTGCCAGAGGTCTGGTCTTCTCTGTTTCGTGAGAGTGTGTTCTGTACAGCCCCCTCCATTTATTTTAAGGGAAGAGCCATGCTTTTTCCCTCTGTGATCTATTAAGTCTTAGTTCACAATGGAATTCCAATTATTTACGCAATTATTTCTTATTCTGTTTCATCTATACCCTTGCTTTCCACTGAGGAGTGTAAACGAAATGGAGGTTTATATACCTATTGTAGATTCGCTGTGGTGTAACGAAGGAAGGTAATTTAAAATTTCAACAGGTGCTTAGAATCAGCTCTTCCCTCTCACCAGGCCGTTTTCTAATACAATTCCCATTTCTTCACCTGGAAATCTATCACAGAAACTATTCAAGCCATTTTTATAAAGATTCTTTTTTACCTTCAGAAGAAACGCGGAGACTCTGCTGAAACACGGGGGCTACTGTGGACGCTTCCAGGGGCTCCCGGCCCAGGTGCCAGCAGCACCGCCGCGGCCCCTTCTCGTCTGCCGGACCCGCTTCTGCAGACGACCTGGGGGTCCCGGGGGGCTGCGGGCGGTGGCAGGGCGGAGAACACCAGCTCTGTCCCCCAGGCTCCCGGCCAGGCCGTCAGCGACCCGGGGCCACGGTGGCGGGTGGGCACAAGATCGCAGATACGATTTTCTTTTGTTTGCCTTTGCAATGTGATTTTAGGAGAAAAAGAAGTGTAGAAAACCGAGAGAACGTGCACATGAATCCCGGACCTGGACCTCGACGTCTGTAACAGAAACGAAGGAGAAAGCTGGCGGGTGACCCAGAGGCTCCGCCGTGCTGGCCCCGGAGCTGGGTGCTGCAGGAAGGGTGGGCGGCGCGTGCGCACGAGGACGTCCCCGCGTGCTGCTGAGTTGCCTCACCTGGCTGTCACTGGAAGCTTTCCTAACGCACGCCCCCTCCCAGGTGTCACTCACACAGACGTGTCTTCCCATGGAAAACGGTTGGGAGGAGGCTGAGGGGACAAGGCCCCTGCGACGAATGGATGGGCCAGCCGGCTGAGGCCACTCTCCCCGCCCAGAGGCTGTCCATGCGGGTGGCTGGGTGACGGAGAAGCCAGGAGATGGAGGGTGCAGAGTTCGGAAAATAACCTCTAAACCTTCATGCCTGAGGGACACAGGTTTGGGCTCAGGAGCTGCGAATGAGAAGATCCCAAACGTGGCCCGAGTCAGGGTGACCAGGAGGCAGAGCGGCCCCCGCACAGAGAACCTGGCCCGCCTCTGACCCCGCCACCAGCAGCTCGCACGTGACTCCTCTCTGGGGAAAGACTGCGGCCCCCGGGGGCCCACATTTTCTCTAAAATTATTCGTGTCCATTGTATGCGACTTACTCATGTGTTTCCAGGCACAGAGGGGCAGCATTCCTGCCTGAAAACCTGAAATTCAACCAGCACTGCAGTCAGACTCCAGGAGATGCAGACACCAGCGTTATCAGAGAGAGACTTGGACATAATAAAATATGCTCAAGGGATCGGTTGACGAGATGGAGAATTTCAAGTGGACACTCTGAAAGAATAAAATTTGGAAATTCTGGTGAAAACAATTGTTAAAATTAAGAACTTAACAGATGAGTTGAATGGAGCATTTGATGACTGGAGAGATTAGTGAACGGGAAGTCACATCAGAAGAAAACAGCCGGTCTCAACACAGAGATAAGAAAAAATGTGAAATATGAAACGGATCATGAGATAATAAAATAAGCAGTGGGAAAACTGAACTGCTTGTGCTTAGAGTCCAAGAGAAGGAAGAGGGAGAAAGGACAGAAGCGTATTTAAAGAAAAGGTGGCAATTTTTCAAAACACAAACAACCTATCAAGTCAACGATTCAGCATGAGCTATGAAGCCTGAAGGGCGTAAAGAAGAAACCATCTCAGATGCGCGGAGCTCACAGCTGGAAGGAGCAGAGCGAGATGTTCACAACAGAAGCGAAGCGGAGACGCGTTGCTTTAAAGGGGCATCGCCAGGCGTAACAGCAGATTGATGACTGGGGAGTGACGTTGTCAAAGTGCTGAGAGAAACAGCTACCGACCTTGAACTTCCTACTCTGAAAAATCTCTTGGAACTCGTGAAGAAAAAATAAGCCAATTACACACAAACAGTGAGAGAAAATCATAATCAGGCTTTCATTAAGAGAATGCAAAAGGACATCCTTCACGCAGGAGGAACGACCCCCAATGCGAACAGCGATACAGGAAGAAATAAAATAGGAGGCAGGTGGTCACGTGGTAAAACGAAATAACTGTTCATTCTATAAAACAATGATAATATTTTATGGAATTTACATGTGTAAATACTTGAATAATTTATATAAATAATCTAATAGCAAAAGCCTCACTGTTTCTTTAATCCACTGTGCCCATTCTGCGGAAGAGCTATCGAAGGTTTTAACATTTCCGTTTGAGTGTTTTTGATTTGCAGCTTCTCCTTTTATTTCTTTCTTAGAGCTTTCATCTCTCGGCTTACCTCACCCGTCTGTTCTTGAATGTTGCCTTTTGAATGACGAC
>NW_011889249.1:85966-89593 GCF_000151845.1 Pteropus vampyrus
ATGCCTGAGGGACACAGGTTTGGGCTCAGGAGCTGAGAATGAGAAGATCCCAAACGTGGCCCGAGTCAGGGTGACCAGGAGGCAGAGCGGCCCCCACACAGAGAACCTCGCCCGCCTCTGACCCCGCCACCAGCAGCTCGCACGTGACTCCTCTCTGGGGAAAGACTGCGGCCCCCGGGGACCACATTTTCTCTAAAATTATTCGTGTCCATTGTATGCGACTTACTCATGTGTTTCCAGGCACAGAGGGGCAGCATTCCTGCCGGAAAACCTGAAATTCAACCAGCACCGCAGTCAGACTCCAGGAGATGCGGACACCAGCGTTATCAGAGAGAGACTTGGACATAATAAAATATGCTCAAGGGATCGGTTGACGAGATGGAGAATTTCAACTGGACACTCTGAAAGAATAAAATTTGGAAATTCTGGTGAAAACAATTGTTAAAATTAAGAACTTAATAGATGAGTTGAATGGAACATTTGATGACTGGAGAGATTAGTGAACGGGAAGTCACATCAGAAGAAAACAGCCGGTCTCAACACAGAGATAAGAAAAAATGTGAAATATGAAACGGATCATGAGATAATAAAATAAGCAGTGGAAAAACTGAACTGCTTGTGCTTAGAGTCCAAGAGAAGGAAGACGGAGAAAGGACAGAAGCGTATTTAAAGAAAAGGTGGCAATTTTTCAAAACACAAACAACCTATCAAGTCAACGATTCAGCATGAGCTATGAAGCCTGAAGGGCGTAAAGAAGAAACCATCTCAGATGCGCGGAGCTCACAGCTGGAAGGAGCAGAGCGAGATGTTCACAACAGAAGCGAAGCGGAGACGCGTTGCTTTAAAGGGGCATCGCCAGGCGTAACAGCAGATTGATGACTGGGGAGTGACGTTGTCAAAGTGCTGAGAGAAACAGCTACCGACCTTGAACTTCCTACTCTGAAAAATCTCTTGGAACTTGTGAAGAAAAAATAAGCCAATTACACACAAACAGTGAGAGAAAATCATAATCAGGCTTTCATTAAGAGAATGCAAAAGGACATCCTTCACGCAGGAGGAACGACCCCCAATGCGAACAGCGATACAGGAAGAAATAAAATAGGAGGCAGGTGGTCACGTGGTAAAACGAAATAACTGTTCATTCTATAAAACAATGATAATATTTTATGGAATTTACATGTGTAAATACTTGAATAATTTATATAAATAATCTAATAGCAAAAGCCTCACTGTTTCTTTAATCCACTGTGCCCGTTCTGTGGAAGAGCTATCGAAGGTTTTAACATTTCCGTTTGAGTGTTTTTGATTTGCAGCTTCTCCTTTTATTTCTTTCTTAGAGCTTTCATCTCTCGGCTTACCTCACCCGTCTGTTCTTGAATGTTGCCTTTTGAATGACGACCGTCATCTATTTGTTACAGTTACTTTAAATACCCTATTCATTATTTCCAAACCTGTGCCGTATCTGAGTCTGGTTCTGGTGTGAGCTTTTTCTCCCCAGACAATTGATTTCCTTGTCCTTTAGCATGTCTCATACTTTCTTTCGAATATCAGAAGTGATGGCCAGACAGCAGGAGCTGAGACACGTATGGCTGTGGCGTGAGGTCCTGCGTCCGCCTGGGCAGAGTCGGGCCGGCTTTGTACTCACTCCAGCTGCAGGTGCCAAAGGCTGCGGGTGTCTGCTGTGCCCTATTTTGTCCCTGCTGTCCTGGGGCTTCCCTGGGAACTTCTTCTTAACTAAAGCCTGAGATGGCACTGCTCTGAGTGCTGTTCCCCAGTGACCGATTCCAGGAAGACAAAGTGTCACTAATAAAGCAAAATAAAAAAGATTGTAAGAGGAAATTCATGCCAATCGTTTGCAGATTTGAGTGAAATGAATCATGTCCTAAGACGACTCCATACATCAAGACGATACGAGAAGAAATAGAAACTTCGAATAAACCCATATCTCTTAAAGACATGGAAATGGTTATTAAAATCTTCCTGTGATGTAGACGCCTGGGTCAGATGGCTTCACTGGTAAATAAGTCCAAACTTTTACTAAAGAAATAACCTATATGAACTCATTAAGAGAATGCAAAATGATAGAATTCATCTAATGGGTTTTATGATACCAGTATTACTTGGATCCCCAAATATAAACATAGCAATACAGATCATTGGCTAATCTGTCACCTAAACATAGATACAAACATGAGTAAAATGGATCCCTTGGTATATAAAAGAATAAATATATCAAACTAAGGTTGTTTTAAATTCTAAAATCAATAAATGTAATATTGGATATAAAGAAAATAAATTTTAAAAAACCATCTGACTAAATAAGAAAAAAAGCATTTGATAAAATTCAACATTCGTCTTTTATTAAAAACACCAAAATATCAAAGTAGCGATAGAGAATGACTTCCTTACCCTGACGAACCGCACGGTCGATGCTGGCGTGCTGAAATCTGATTTCACATCGGCAGAGTTCGTCATCAGCATCTCTAGTCAATGTTTTATAGGCTTTTATTGTCAGTGAAACAAGTCGAATAAATAAATGGTAAGACTATCTGAAATAAAGAAATGAATGTTTCTCTAATTACAGATACCGCGTGTTTATGAAAGGAATGTCCTACGAACCGGTAGGTTTAGCAGACTCGCCCAACAAAATGTCAGTATCCCCAAGCCCATTGTGTTGACCAGCGAGTGTCTACAAGGATGTAACTTTCAAATGGCACCATTTACCACAGAATGAAAGATGCTCAAGTGGAGTTGGCGGGAGACGCGCAGAGGAGGAAGGACCGACCGGGAGGGATTGCCGCTGGGTGGACCGTGCGCCCAGCGTGGAGAGCAGAAGGGCCAGGCTCTAGAACGGAATGTGCAGGTGGCCTCCTTGGTTACTGGGGCAAGGACAAATTCTTAAATACGGTGAAAAAAAGCTCTAGGGATAAGGAAAAATAATTTATATTTCTCAAAGTCCCCATTAGGAAATTAAAAAAAAAAAGCCACGGTGGATGAGAAAATATTTGCAGTACATATAACTATCAAGGGAATCGACACAGTGGTAATAACGTCTATAAATTAGTATGAAAAAAGGCAAAATATAAGAATGGATAGTTTACAGGAAACCACCACGTGACGAGTAAGTGTATGAAAAGTCGCTCGATCCCGTCAGCCCTCGGGGAGATGAACTTACAACCGGACTGACCAGAGCGATGGGCACGGTGGGAAGGCAGCCCGCAGAGTCGGGGAGGCCGCGTGCGAACCCCGCGCCCGAGGCAAACCGCGCGCCCGATGCAAACCGCGCACCCGAGGCAAACCGCGCACCCGAGGCAAACCCCGCATCTGAGCAGGGCCGAGCGCCAACGTGCGCACGGAACGCCTACGAGGCGAGGGCCACGAGGCCTGCTAAAGCGCGGCAGAAGGACTTGGATACGCGTTTCTCCAAGGAAGACGCGCCAACAGCCGACAGACACGGGGAGCGATGCTCACACGGCCTCCGCCTGCGGGACGGCTGCGCGGGAGGAGGCCGGAGGCGCCGCGGGGACCGTCGGCCAGAGCACGGAGCGGAGCAGCCGCTGCGCAAAACAGCGTGACGCTGTCGTGGGCCCCGCAGACCCGCCTCTGGGCCTTTATCCCGGAGAACCG
>NW_011889249.1:90837-96495 GCF_000151845.1 Pteropus vampyrus
GGACAGGAAATGCGCCACCTTCTTACATCAAATATAAGAATAAACTCAAAACGGATTAAAGACTTAAACGTCAGACCCGAAACCGTAAAACTTCCAGAAGAGACTGTGGGCGGTGGGCCTCCTGACTCGGTCTTCGTTGCTTTTGGATGTGTCCCCTCAGGCAGGGCAGTGAAAACAATGGATGGGACTGCCTCACAGGACGTGGGCTGCCCTGTCTGCCACCGTGTCCTCAGGCCTGTGTGCGTGCGAGCTCAGGACCTTCGCTGAGGGGCGAGCGTGGGGCGAGGGGCCGAAGCCTGCGAGAAGCCCACGCTCGCCTGCGGCCGTCCCAAGTCTGCCTGAGACCTCAGCGTCCCTTTGCTCCTCCTCTTAGATGTGACCTGCACACAGCCCAGGACACAAAGCACCCACACGGAAACCCGCTCGGCCGGAGGCATTTCCCTGCTGTCACTCACCGGACATCTGCTTGCTGCACTCCGGCTAGTGGCGACTGTCCTGGGCTCCAGAAGCTGACTT
The DNA here is from genome assembly GCF_000151845.1 of Pteropus vampyrus. Taxonomy (NCBI): domain Eukaryota; kingdom Metazoa; phylum Chordata; class Mammalia; order Chiroptera; family Pteropodidae; genus Pteropus; species Pteropus vampyrus. The sequence goes on from NW_011889249.1 coordinate 91,354, forward strand.
CAGGGGCCGGGCCTCCTCCTGCGGCAGAGAGTGTCCTCGTCCTTCTCCTCCGCCCCCGTCGCCTGCTCTGGGCCCTGCCAGCCATGTGCTCACGCGCTGTGGCCGCTCTCTGACGGTCCCACCGCCCTGGGGTAGCCCTGCTCTGCCTTCTCACGCTGGACCCGGGTGCATCCGCCAAACTCCACGTCTCTCTCCATGGGACAAGAGTCTCGCCTTTTATAAGAATGAAGCGTTCTGCCCTCCCACCACCTGCGCCCGCAAACTTAAGGTTTTCATCTTATTACGAAACATGTGACAATCTACATACAAAAATAAGTTTACCTCTGCAGGACGTTTAGAAATAGACAAGGACCGTGGAAGGCAGGCATGCTTCTTCAACTTAAAAGAGGACGTGGAATCTTTGCAAGTATATGAGTGGGGAGAAATGACAGCAGGAAATCTGCAATTCCCTTTGAAGATTTACTCGTGACATTCGTAAATACTTTTCCACACGCTCACAAAGTTCCTGGTGTCACTGTGGGACTTGCCACGCTCGAACTTGATTAAATTATGAAGAAATCTCAGAGCTCGAATGCTTACCCGAACCAAGGCCATGGCCGTAGTGATGTTAGTGACAGACAGTGCCAGGCGGCGGGTCCCAGGTTCTCCACGCGCCTTTGCTGCTTGAAGCCCCAGCAGCAGCCAGGACTGGCCCGCAGGGCACTGCCAGGCAGGGCCGAGGGTCGCAAAGGTCGCCTCGTTCCTGCCCCTTCCCCAGAGGGAGGCAGCAGATCTCCTCCTTTCTCACCCGGTCCCCTGTGTGTGGAGAACCTCATTCTAACAGGCAAGTCACAGGCCTTTTCTTTGGGACTAACTGGCTCCTTCACGGGACAGTGTCTGTCAGCTCAGCAGCGAGTCCCTGCGGGAGAGTCTGGGCGACATTTGTGGGGTGAACGGTTTAAGTCCTCTGTGTCCTGGCGCCTGTGAGTGGGAGGAAGTAGTGCCGGGCGTCGGCCCCCGGTGCTCGGGGCTGCCCTAGCAGGTGACAGTTCCCTGTGGCCCAGGCCACCAGGCCACCGGGCAACCCCTCCCCTGCCCGCCAGGGCCCCGCTACTTCCTGACATGGGGCCAGCGCTTCCTCTGGCGTCCAGGGTTTGGCCCGCGGTGCCTTCCTTCAGCCAAGGAGTCAGCTTTCCACGTCTGCCCACTGGGGTCCCACGGCCCTGCAGGCGACACTGACGGCTGTCCCGCCCTGCAGAGAGGGTGGGGGCCTTGCAGCCCGCGTCTGACTCGCGGTAAGTGTAATAAACTCAACGCAGCCTCGTCTCCTAGAACATCCAAGCGCCGGAGCTGGCCGCGGCAGGGCCTGGCTCGGTTGGGACCTGGCGGTGCCACTTGTCACTGGGCGCCTGGTCAACTCCATAAATGCTTGGCCTCAGCTTCCTTCATCTGGGAGACGCGATGAAAGCGTCCGCACGGAGACGCATGCAGACAGGTGACACCTACAGGTCTCCGACGCAGCGCGCTGCCAGGTAGGACAGCGCTGGGCACGGCCGCGGCGGCCCGAAGCGGCCTGTCTGGGCCCCTGGCGACGCCTGGGGACACTGCGAGCTGGGCCGCAGGCGGCGGGCGGCGTGGTTGAGCCGGCCGGGTCCCCTGCGCCCTGAGCGGCCTTGGCCGAGCGGCGTTATCCATCCGCGAGCAGCGCCGCGCAGCTTCGCTTTGGCTTCTGAAACTTTAAAGTGAGCGGAACGAGCGGAGCCGTCCACGGAGCACGCAGGGAACGCGCCACCCGTCCGCTCCTTCCGCCCACCCGGCCTCGCTCTCCACAGAGCGGTCTGCAGGGCCTGTCCCCACAGCCAGGCGACAGCCACCACCCCGCCACTCGTTGTCACTGGGTCCAGAATCCGTGGCCCCGGGAACCTCGGTCTCCGCTGACCACGTTCGCAGAGCTTCCGAGTTGCCTGCCTGTGCCACCAGGTGGCGGGTGCCTGCTCCTCCGTGGTCGTCAGTGTCCCACCGTCAGGTGACACCACGGTGTGTTTCTCAATACTGATAACCAAAAAAAAAAGAAAGAAGAAGACAGTGCACAACTGTTCTCATCCTTATCGTATGCATGGACGTGTTGTCTGTTACACACGCAGGCACGCACACATATACACAGGCACACATAGGCACACACACAACACGTGTGCACACACACAGCACGTGTGCACACACGTGCACACACATGCACAGGCACACACGCACACACATGCACACATACACAAGGCACACACAACACATGCGCACACACACATGCCACACAGAAACACATGCGTACACACAACACATGCACACACATGTGCACACACAACACGCACACACATGTGCGCACACATGTGCGCACATGCACACGGGCACACATGCACACACCTGCACACATGCGCGCTCACACAGCGCATGTGCACACACAGGTATGCAGAAACATGTGCACATGCAACACATGTGCGCACACACGTACACACACGTACACAGGCACAAAGGCACACATATACACAGGTGCGCACATAAACACACAGACACAACACACACGTGCACACACACGCACACACCCAGGTTCTGGAAGCTCGCAGCCTTGCGTTCCCACACAGCCTGAGCCGCTGCATGGCCTGTGGCAGCTCAGCCTCTCTGAGCCTCAGTTTCCCCACCAGTCACGTGATGTTTGTTGAGCATTTGTTGAAAAACGTGTTTTTCAAAGAGGAGGCAAAGCTCACAGACGTTCCGAGGCGTCCTGGCACTCGCGTGGTGACAGAGCTCAGAGGGCGAAAAGGTGCGACAGGGCTCGTTGTCAGGACGGCCCACTGGCGTCTTCAAAAAAGGCCACCTGAAACGACCCTTCCTCTCCCTGTCCCTGCCTCTCTGTAGTGTGTGTGAGTATATGTGTGTGCGTGCGTGCATGCATGTGTGCGAGCACACATGTGTGAATGTGTGTGCATGTGTGAGTGTGTGCACGCGCGCATACGTGCAGGTGTGCATGTGTGTGCACGCGCCTGTGTGTACGCGTGTGCACGTGTGTGTACATGTGTGTGCACGCGTGTGCGTGTTTGTGTGCATGTGCATGTGCATGTGCATGTGTGAGTTCCAGCCTGAGCGGAAGTACTGGAGGGAACAGTGTTCCCTTGAAGAATAGGTCTTCGGAGCGGGTCAGCTGAGTCTCCTGGTGGCTTTGTAAGCGTCTACATTTACCAGAGGGAGCAAAGGGGGAAAACCAAGGGCGGTACAAAGCAAACGGCGTAGACGCTGCTCCTCTCGCAAAGTCCAAGCATTCCCTCCACGCCATCCACGCGGCTTGAACATGTCTATAAGGATCATGAGCGTGGTGGGGAGGGCACAGAGGGGCAGTTTCCTGGGCATCGTAAGAGGTGGGAGACTTGCCATGTCGGCTGGGCAGACGGGCTGGACGTCGCGTGGAAATAGAGCACGATTTCTGTGAGTGAGGACGGTTTTCACCGACGCGGGTCATTTACAAGCTAACTCGGGAGGGAAGGGACACGGCCGAGTCTGAGTTCCGTTGTATCCGTAAGAAAAGGGTGTGATTGGATTTTCACACATGCATCGTCCCAAGTGAGTATGCATGGCGTGTGACCACGTTTTCACGATGGCAGGTCCCCACCTTGCTGGGGACCGTGTTCGCCTGTCCCAGCTCTTTCTCTGGGAAGCCAGGACCCTTCTGACGAGAGTTCTAAGGCCGCGCCGAACCTGTGGTTACATAATGTGAAAATAATAGCACCTGACGGGAAAACTGTGGCTTTGACGACAGGCAATTTCATGTTTTTCTGATCTCGTTTGCACATTTGGCTCTTTTCTCTTCCCCGAATGAGGAGACAAAGAGACGTGTCCTTTGGAAGATGGCGCCTGCTGAGGACAAAAATTAGGCTCCTCGGGGCACAGCCAGGAAACCATGCTGACCGTGAAAGCCTGCTCCTCATAAAAATTAAGCCCCGTCTTACAAGCATGTACTTAAGATGTCTATTCATTTAACTTTGAGAGGAGTTTGACCCATAATTTTGGACTGGGAAACAAAGGGCTTAATTTTCTCTTTTCTTCTTTTGTTCAGTTTTAAAAGGAAATTATTTCCCCTCGAGCTGCTGTAAACCCAATTTAAAGACATTTCAAAAAATTATACCTGTTACTGCACTGTGCATACAATCCTGTTACTCTGTAAGAACTATATTGGCATAAAAATTCCTACAGTCTTTCCATTTGTGAGACGTAGGCATCTGTCGAGAGCGGAAGGTCGCGTTGACTTTCTCTCCAGCGTGTGCACCTCTGTTTGGTGCATGGCTTCAAGTCTCGGCTCAGATCGTGATTCCGTCGCTGGTCTCCAGCCCGACTCCCTAAGTGTGGAGCCGAGACGGGAGATTCTCCGAGGAGGCTCTCAGCACGAATCTGCTGTCTTTAATGCTACATTTGCAAAAGAATACAACTTGCTCTATGTGACTCGCGTGGCCGTGACATTTTAGACACGCGGGCACAGCCCACGTGCGGTCACACAGTCACAGGGCACGGGGACTGTGTGCGGTGCGGCGTGCAGGCGCGGCCACAGAAACCGCACGGAGAGGTCACACGGGCGGTGCCTCTGGCTGCAGGTCTGGGAACCAGGGGCTGGACGCCGTCCCAGTAGCTAATACTTTAATTTGTCTGGATAATGCGCTCGTGCTCCCGCCGTGTGGAGTTTTAACTCCGTACTTTCACTTAATCGGTTCACACTCTGCAGGGCCGGCCGGCGATTTTCCTGATCTAGTCATTAACTCACACAGTCCATGTATCTGTGTTCGTTTAGAAATATGTTGAAATAGAACCAGGAAAGGGAATCTGCTGAGTTCGAACGCTGTGTCTCCTGGATCAGACTCACGCTTTACCTGTGCTGTGTATTTATGGAAATAATCAGAAAGAGAAAATAGTATAAAATTAATTTAAATCTAATTAATCATCATCGAACAGTCGTTTTTAAGTGTTAGGTAGATAATGATTCCGGTGTGTTCTCTGTAGCCTGTAAACCTCCCGCATCTTTTGCGAGTGATGAGACGTTCATGTCCCTCCCCCCAGATCCGGGGTGGCCACGAGGGGTCCCTATCGGGTGAAGTGAACATTCTTTGGCCTCTGTTTGCTTGGTCACTC
>NW_011889249.1:97295-98575 GCF_000151845.1 Pteropus vampyrus
TATCTGTGTTCGTTTAGAAATATGTTGAAATAGAACCAGGAAAGGGGATCTGCTGAGTTCGAACGCTGTGTCTCCTGGATCAGACTCACGCTTTACCTGTACTGTGTATTTATGGAAATAATCAGAAAGAGAAAATAGTATAAAATTAATTTAAATCTAATTAATCATCATCGAACAGTCGTTCTTAAGTGTTAGGTAGATAATGATCCTGGTGTCTTCTGTGTACCCTGTAAACCTCCCACATCTTTTGCGAGTGATGGGACGTTCATGTCCCTCCCCCCAGATCCGGGGTGGCCACGAGGGGTCCCTATCGGGTGAAGTGAACATTCTTTGGCCTCTGTTTGCTTGGTCACTCTAAACATCTGCTATTTCTGGAGTTCTGATGGAGTCAATTCTGACGGGTTTGACTCATTCTTCTGTGTTTCTGCGGACAACCCGCGGGTCTCGCTATGGAGCCACTTGTGCTGACGTCATTGAGTCCACTGTTCTCATTGTCATTATGCCTTTATTTTCTAGAACACACAACATGGCATCGATGTGTCACCCTGTGTCACACTGTCAGGAGATTTGTTAAAATGTTCTTTGTGAAAAGAGCAGACTGAAAGATTCCTTTCTTGAAAGGAGCTTCCCTATTTAGTTTCCAGCTTATTCTGTCCTCAGAAATCATTGGGAATTGTTTTCTCTTTTTCTACCCTCTGGAAGATTCTGTTTAGTAGATCAGCTTTGTTTCCTTTTAGGTATTTGGGATAATTTTCTAGTAAAGCAATCTAGACCTGAATTTTCTTTGAGGCCGTTCTTTAATTCCGTTTTAACTTCCCGTGCAGCAGACACAGAGCAGGACATCAGAAGACTCTGAATGCAAAGAGGACTTAGCGACTCGACTGCCATAGGCTGAGTGTACAACAGCCTAACAATGTCCGCGTCCTTACCCACAGGGCCCATGAGTGTCGCCTCCTGCGGGACTTGGCAGATGGGATCCAGTTAAGGATCTTGAGACAGGGAGACAACCCTGCCGGGCCCAGCGAGGGCCCAGGGTTCAGACAGAAGACAGAAGAACAAGGGACACGGCGGAGATGGAGACGGGAGAGGTTTGACTACCAGCCCAGGAACATCTGAGGCCACCACGACCTGGGAGAGTTGGAAGAGACCAGGCTCAAACCCCCCGAGCCTCTCGGGGAGCACGGTCCTATTAGCACCCTGACTTCACGCTCCCGTCCCCAGAACTGTGAGGAGATGCACACCTGTAACTTTATGCCACCTGGTGTGTGTTATTACTGACA
>NW_011889249.1:99055-102007 GCF_000151845.1 Pteropus vampyrus
TGATGGAGTCAATTCTGACGGGTTTGACTCATTCTTCTGTGTTTCTGCGGACAGCCCGCGGGGCTCGCTATGGAGCCACTTGTGCTGACGCTATTGAGTCCACTGTTCTCATTGTCATTATGCCTTTATTTTCTAGAACACACAACATGGCATCGATGTGTCACCCTGTGTCACACTGTCAGGAGATTTGTTCAAATGTTCTTTGTGAAAAGAGCAGACTGAAAGATTCCTTTCTCGAAAGGAGCTTCCCTATTTAGTTTCCAGCTTATTCTGTCCTCAGAAATCATTGGGAATTGTTTTCTCTTTTTCCACCCTCTGGAAGATTCTGTTTAGTAGATCAGCTTTGTTTCCTTTTAGGTATTTGGTATAATTTTCTAGTAAAGCAATCTAGACCTGAATTTTCTTTGAGGCTGTTCTTTAATTCCATTTTAACTTCCCGTGCAGCAGACACAGAGCAGGACATCAGAAGACTCTGAATGCAAAGAGGACTTAGGGACTCGACTGCCATAGGCTGAGTCTACAACAGCCTAACAATGTCCGCGTCCTTACCCACAGGGCCCATGAGTGTCGCCTCCTGCGGGACTTGGCAGATGGGATCCAGTTACGGATCTTGAGACAGGGAGACAACCCTGCCGGGCCCAGCGAGGGCCCAGGGTTCAGACAGAAGACAGAAGAACAAGGGACACGGCGGAGTGGTTTGACTACCAGCCCAGGAACATCTGAGGCCACCACGACCTGGGAGAGTTGGAAGAGACCAGGCTCAAACCCCCTCGAGCCTCTGGGGAAGCACGGTCCTATTAGCACCCTGACTTCACGCTCCCATCCCCAGAACTGTGAGGAGATGCACACCTGTAACTTTATGCCACCTGGTGTGCGTTATTACTGACAAGCTGTAGGCGATCACACAGCAATGGCAGGTAATGATGACTAGTCAGCTGATCGCGTCATGTGATGCGAGCAGAACGCTCCCCTCATAGTTCAGCCACACATCAGATGCTCTAAGTGTCCCAAAAAGGCAGCATATTAACAACTGCACAGTGTTTCTTTAGACCAAAAACCCTCCAAAGAACATTTAAGTTGTACATAATCATGCGGCCTTACGCATGATTGTTATGCGCACGCTACACATGCACGCATGTGCAGAGGTGTGCATCGCATGCGTGTGCTTGTGTGTGTGACGGAAAAAGGGACCTAGACGACAACCACAGTCTTCAGTACCTGCCCAGAACTATCCAAGTTTCAACTCTTTTCATGAATCACCAAAATGTGCTGGGAATTCTCCCAGACTGCTTCTTGCATCAAAAATTGCCCAAAATTCAGTTAGAAATTCCCTATATTTAGTTCACAGAACACGCTCGCCTTGTCTGTGTGAAGTAACGGATGAAAGAAGTTCAAGATATTCATGGAATAAAACAGCCATTTGAACGCACTGAATTGGACCGAAGGCCTGAAAAGCTAAGCACAGTGTCCTCCTTGCCTCATTTACATGACACTGGATCAAATTTCCTTAGAGGTGGGGACCGGTGCATGCTGTGGGGGAGTGTTGTGTCTTGATCGCGGCTTCAATTTTCTGCCAATTTGCTGGAGGTACTGAAACTATCAAGGGACATAGAAGAGTAAAATAAAAAAACCCAAGTCATGTACTTAATGGAAATTTAATATTCCAAAGAAACAAGAGGCCCCAAATTTATTCTGCAAAATCAACTTTTTAATTAAAATCCCAATGGGATTATTTAGCTAGATAAAATTATTTTAAAATTTATCTGGCAAAATAAACAGCCAGAAATACAAAAAACAAAAAAAAACCAAAAAAACCAAAAAACACAAACAAACCCCAAAACAAAAACAACAAACAAACAAACAACCCTAAATTGGTCATCTTCAGTCCTTGATATTAAATAGTTAAATTTAAATTTTATAATTCTGCAAACAGTGCAAGGAGGTCCGTGGGCGACATTAGAGCAGCCTGACTAACCCACATTATCCACGTATTTAGTCAAAGGGCAGGAAGGCTCTGAACTAGTGAGGAGACGTTGGTTTATTCGACAGCTGCTGCTTCATGTCCTACTCCGCCTGGCACACAGCGGCGGGCGCTGACTAGTTGAGTGGACCGATGCACATAGAGCCTCCGCGCGTTAACCCGCAGGATGGTGAAACTAACTAATTTCGCGAGAAAACGTTGTTGGTTGCTATCTGAGCAAAACTCTTAAGAAAACCGAAGTAAAGGCCAAATCGACACAAGGTCCATGACTGTGATGGCCTCAAGTTTAAGACACCTGTAGAAGGCAACTTCAGTTCCAGAAAATATTTGCCAAATATAATGTAGAAAAAGGCAAACGTTATGGACAGGTAAACACAGCATTTTATACAAAACATCAATCAGAGGACCTGAGTAGTCGAATCATAAAAAAGCAATACAAAATAACTTGAGAGCAATATCAAAACAAATTACAAAATAAATTTTAAAATTAGAAAAGATAAATATTTTCCATTCTCTAAATGGCCAAGGCAATGGGTGTTTTATATTAACAAATTGCTAAATTAAAATATCAGACTCGTCGTTTACAGGTTCGAAGACAGGGCCCGCTGCGGGGTGACCTCAAGGGTGAGGGTGCTTTTTTAATGTCCTAGGGGAGGAGCGGCCGGGGCGAGGCCTTTCTGAAGGACAGCGTGGGACATGAGACTCGGGGATCCCCAGGGGCCTGGAGCCTCCGAGGGGAGAGCGTGGGGCACCCACGGAGCTGAGGTTCTGGGCCAGGGACGCAGGCGCCGCGGATGCGGCCGCAGCGGCTCCGGCCTCAGACAGCGCGAGCGCTGAGCGTCCTCAGCGCACGGGGCGCATCCTCAGGTCTCGCATTTTGTCGCACATTTTGCATTTAGTTGCACCGGTAGACACGAAAGGTCAGTTTGTCTCACGGAAGCGAGATCTGCAGACCTCGGGGCGGGGCAGGG
>NW_011889249.1:102057-102650 GCF_000151845.1 Pteropus vampyrus
GTAAACACAGCATTTTATACAAAACATCAATCAGAGGACCTGAGTAGTCGAATCATAAAAAAGCAATACAAAATAACTTGAGAGCAATATCAAAATAAATTACAAAATAAATTTTAAAATTAGAAAAGATAAATATTTTCCATTCTCTAAACGGCCAAGGCAATGGGTGTTTTATATTAACAAATTGCTAAATTAAAATATCAGACTCGTCGTTTATAGGTTCGAAGACAGGGCCCGCTGCTGGGTGACCTCAAGGGTGAGGATGCTTTTTTAATGTCCTAGGGGAGGAGCGGCCGGGGCGAGGCCTTTCTGAAGGACAGCGTTGGACATGAGACTCGGGGATCCCCAGGGGCCTGGAGCCTCCCAGGGGAGTGCGTGGGGCACCCACGGAGCTGAGGTTCTGGGCCAGGGACGCAGGCGCCGCGGATGCGGCTGCAGCGCACGGGGCGCATCCTCAGGTCTCGCATTTTGTCGCACATTTTGCATTTAATTGCACCCGTAGACACGAAAGGTCAGTTTGTCTCACGGAAGCGAGATCTGCAGACCTCGGGGCGGGGCAGGGGAGCCCCGCAGCTGGCCCTGGAGCGGGTGTC
>NW_011889249.1:102845-107902 GCF_000151845.1 Pteropus vampyrus
TTTGTCGCACATTTTGCATTTAGTTGCACCGGTAGACACGAAAGGTCAGTTTGTCTCACGGAAGCGAGATCTGCAGACCTCGGGGCGGGGCAGGGCCGTTTCGCAGTGGGCCCATTCCCTGGAAGAGAGCGGTTCTCTAGGATGAGAGCAAGATCTGGAAGCTTGAAAGGTGTGAGGAAAGAAGCCTAGAAAGGCAAAGCGGGGGCGGGACACGGGCGGGGACAGGGACACGGGCGGGACAGGGCGAGGCGGCGCCCACCGCTCCCCGCGGTGCTGCAGTCCCATCTCTAGAAGCCCGACGCCGCTTTGCCATTTTCTAGGATGTCCTGCTCTTCGTAATTGTGACAAAGAAAGTGAGCACCTCAAAGCCCTTTACAAGAAAGAAAAATGGTGGCTTCTCCACGTCGATGACGCCGGGCAGCCAAGAGGTGAAACCTGGAGTCGCTGACGAGCCCTGCGGCTGTTTGTCAGAGTAACTGGAGTGGGCGGGACTGAGCAAGAAAGGGGGCGACCGGCGGCTCGGATGCGGTGGGGGTGCCCGGCCCCGGTCCCGGCCCCCCTGCGCACCGGAGCAGGAGGATGGATGCCCCCCCACCCTGGCTGGCTGACGGGAAGGTGGGGGACCCCAGCGGGCACGCACGGCTGTCCCCAGGAGCAGCAAACTTTCAGTGAACGTTTTATTAGGGAACCAAGATGTTTCCGCAGCCACGTCTCCTGAGAGGGGACAGTCACCACTGCTGCGTTTCAGTAGGTGAAGGGAACGCAGGCTTTGATTTTAAGAGTGACTTCTGGGCTGCAGAAAGGGACACACAAGCACTCTGGGGCAGTGGCAATCTGGAAGGTTCCACGGAGACATTGGAGCTGACAGGTGCTTGACCTCAGAGGCGCTTGGCTCGCTGAAACTGGACGTCACCGTGCATCACTCCCTCTGATAAGAGGGTGACCCAGTTCATAGCTATTACAAGTCACCATTTCAGACTGTCACCTGACATAAAGGGGAGAATGCTTTCCTAACGTCAGCAGAGCTGCCCCATGGATCTCTCCCAGCCTAGAGCGGCTGCCTGCAGAGCAGGCTCCGGGCGCGGATCCAGGCGTGTCCCCGCGCGGAGGATCCAGGCGTGTCCCCACGCGGAGCTCTCGGGGACCACAGCGTGGCCAGCCCCCCAGCCCGGGCGCAGGCAGCTGCGTTCTGACAAGAAGCTCACTTTCGTATCGCAGACCCACAGACCTGGCAGGGAACCCAGCAAGTCTCTCTCTGGTCATGTTTATGTGCCGACAGTGATTGGCCGAGTGCCACTGGTCGTCTCCAGGTCACCTGGGTGCAGAGTGTGTTGCTCTTCCAAAGTCACCTAGAACTTTGCCTTTGTCATCTTTTCCGCACTTTATCCTCCTCTTTTAAATTTGATAAAAGGGACGTAAGTTTTGGGACACTGGTCAGCTGACATTAACTTTTGAACTTGTGTTTTAAGGGGTGGGCTTAAAAGTAATTTTAAGCGTTTATTTGTGCTCTGGTTTCATGTACAAAGCTGGTTGGAAGAAGGCCACGCGGACGCTCGATAATCCTGCCACCTCAGTAGAACATGGCTGAAGAAGTAAAAAAAGTGATTTTATTTTTAGAAAATGCTTAAAAGTCTCACAAAATGCAGAAAAGGAGCAAAGAAAATAGTATATGATGAAATGTGATTCTACAAAAGGACGGGTGACTCTATTGCTTGGGATGAGTCTTGTAAAGAATTGTGCTTTTCATATTTTCTGGCCGATTCGAAATAGGAGTTATCAGGAACATCTATCAGCTTCACTTATACCAGATTATCGTAAACAAAGGCAGCTGGGACTTCTGAGGACCGTCGACACGGGATGCGGACCACCCCGAAGAGCTGGGCCCGTTCTGTTGCTTCATGCAGATGCTTCTTTTTGTGCTTTTAAAAAATTTTGACATCTAAGTTCCAGCATATTTTCATTTGAACGTATTTACTGCTTGGCACTGGATATTCTGTGACTAGTTTAATTCCAAGAAAAATGACAACTGAAGTAAAATCAAAGATCAGGCTGTAAAGGGAAAGGAAGCAGGAGGAGAGCCGGTTGCCAGGAGCACATGATGATGCGGGGGCCCCCCGCCCCCCTCAGCAGGCCACCGGCTTCTACTCAGCTCCAGCTCGTCTTCCGCGTTTGAGTTTTAAAATTATTATTTTAAGTAGCAGAATTTAGCTTGCCAGATGGATTTTGAAAAGCAGTTCCAATTTTACTTTTTTTCTTTTTGGTTTTCCCAAAATGCAGAGTAACAGATGTCCTAGGGCTGATGTCTTCCTTTGAAATTACGTGCTTAGGAACTCTGCTATCTTGGTACCAAGTAAATATTTAATTCAGAGGTGGGTTATAAAACACAAGATACTGACTGAGAGAGAGATATGTTCAGGGAAATCATTTCATGTTGTTACTCTTGACTAAATGCTAAGCTGATCGCATTCACTTGACGAAATGCTCTTTTTGTTTTAAGACGTGCAGTGGTGATGCTCCTGGAGGTGGTTTTCAGTTTCTACGATACGATAAGTAACTAGCTTATTTTGATCAACGATAAATATAAAATATGTATGTTATCCTTACTTAGTGAGTTCTTTGATTTATTATCTCTGCTATCGAGATAACATGGCATCCCAGAGAGCTGGTTTTCTGTAATTTTGCCAAATTTCAAGATAATTCCATTTAAATGACAATGAAAAAATAAGCAGTTTTCTTTATTTATGAAAATACTTTTTGGAGACAAGGTGTAAGCTAGAAGCTTTAGGACATTTTTTTTTTTTTCATTGATTGATTGGTAAAATGGGATGATTGGGATGGCTTAGCGTTTATAACGAAAGTCTCTGGAAATAATGCTAAGAAACGCCGTCGTGAAAATGTCTGTGCACGTCCCCTCCTGCACACTCACAGAGAACGGCGAGGCTACTTCTTGCAACTTTCCCATGGCAGTGAGTTTGGAGAGCCCATGTATTTATCATCGGGGAACATTTGAGTAAAACCGAGGCTGTGTGAGCCTGCAGTGTGGATCCACGATGAGAAGTAACAAAGGGTACTTTACATGCAGCGGCCAAGTACATCAAAAATAAATGACCAAAATAACAAAGTGAGATTCATAGCACAATATTAATACAAATTAAAATATACAAATAACAACATTATATGTATTTTTCACATATGTATGTTTGAGTGCTTGCAAGATACACACATATTGAATCAGGAAGACATCCACTAACTCTGGTAGCGTGAGTGTCTGTTAGAGGGAGAACACAAGCTGGGCATAAATGGAACAAAACAGAAAATAAAACTAGATAAAAGAAGAACCCCACGCGGACGGCTGGTACCCAGCATCGGCTGTTCGGTGCAAGGGAGGAGAGAATCAATTTCGTTCACTCTCAATAAAAAGTATAATAAAGTAAAAAGAATGCACCCAAAATCGTGATATTAAAACTGGTTTGGGGTTAGAAAAATAGACGAATTACTATTAACAAAGAGCATTTTTTATCAACTGTGCTAAGCTGTGGTTGATATTTTTAAATGCTACCAATAGATAAAAGAGGAGTGAGCTGTAAAAGAAATCGTGCATGTTATTACATTGTATGAAGAATGTTGCATCTTTCATTATTTTTTGGCAGATTAAATCAGAGGACCTCTTTAATTAAAATATTGTCAGCTGTGATGGAAAACTAATAGTTTGTGACTCACAGTGTGATATGAGAAGACAATTTCCTTAATAAAATGGCAAACTTCAGCCCTAACATGCCGCTATTTATATCAACTAAAAATACTTTAATACACCAATAAAAAGCCAGAGGTTATCAGAATGAATTTAAAACAAGAGAGAACTCTATGCTGTTTTAAAGAAACTCACTTCAGACGTAATGACATATGTAGCATCAAAGCAAAAGGGTGAAGAAAAGATATACTCTGCAAACTTTAATTTAAAAATCAATAGTTGTTGTATTAACATCGGATAAAGTAAACTTTAAAGCAAAAGAAAATGTTACTAGGAACATAGCTAAGTGTCCATCTATGCAGAGGACATAGAAATCCGAGTGGCTTTGCCCAGCAGTGGCGCTTCAAAGAATACGATGCAGAAAGTCCTCTGCTGATGGACAGGCGGACAGTCAAGCCACCACTGGAGACTTCGGCATCTCTCCTGAGCAACCAACGGGAGTTGTCACCGCCCGCTGTGAGCAGAGGCCTAAGTGATGTTCACCCCACGTGCAACTCATGGGAAAATGTCAGATATTATATAATGCGTAAGCCGTATTAGCAGGTTTGTGATTTTCTGTTTCCAGAAGTACATTTTTTTCTAATATTTCAATTACTATAAAAATGTGCTCATTAATTATTAAACACTGGATCGGTGCTTCAAAAACACTACTATTTTGTTCAAACTTATTATCCAACACGGTCATTTTCTGAGTCTTAGCGTATTGCGGTATGTCACATTAGCAGAATACCAAGTGCAGCCTCTTCAGGACAGGAATGGTGGGGAGATCGTTCCGAGTCAGGCTGTCAGCTCGACTGCTCTCGGAGAGACAAGGACACAGACGGCTCCCGTCAGGAGCTTCGAGCGTGGCTGAACTTCTCTTCTCCGCTGTGTTCCATCGTGACAGTAATAATAGGGTCTAACAGCTGGAGGCCCCACATGAAGCCATTATTTCCAGAAAAGAAAGAAAATGTCAGTAATTTTGCCTCAGACTAAGAAAAACCGTGTAATCATTTCCAAGTCTGAGGTAACGATAGAGTGATTATAGGGTTTCTTACTTATGTGACTATGAATATGATGTGTTTTTTTAAATGAAGATTTTAAAAATGGCACACGAAATATTCACGAAGAGAACATATAATCATGAAATTGATCAATATTACCATATGGCTTAGGATTTAATTAATACATAGCTGGTAAACAAATTAGCTTTGCTTTATTTTATTGGGTTAAACATTTCTATTTGAGTCATAACCTTATAGAATTGCTAAAAGAGATTTTTAAAAAATGCTTAACAGGTTTTACTTCTGTACAATTCCATTAAAAT
>NW_011889249.1:108972-110304 GCF_000151845.1 Pteropus vampyrus
TCCATCATGTCACATTCCATTACATTATTACATCGCGTCGTTACTTTCGGGCATATGTGTACACGTGTACCGTTTCACTGCGGATAAACAGCTCACATTTTACATAGGATTTTATTCACACTCTCGTGGCAATAATCCCCCTCTACAGAGCAGTGTATTTCTGCCCCATCCGACCCAAACACCAGCCCTTCCTGCTCAATAAACATCCAAAGCAGGCCACATATGTAATGACAGATTTTCTGGTAAATTTAATCTTTTAAAAAAGCCGCTATATTATTACTACTATGAAATTTCAAGGTCATGGTTACAAATTTGTAGAAGAAGCACTCTCCTACGAGCAGAGGCACACGCATCGCCTGTGCCTCTGCTCCACTGACCAGGTGCTTGAGGCACAGAAGCCACTGACAAGTCTCACCTCTTTGAGAGAACAGCATTTGCGAGAGGGGAAGGTCAGCTGTTAGGGACTGGCGCGGGACGGCAGCTGGCCCCTAACAGTATGTGTTACTTTTTCATAAGGCTCACAGTTGGATCAATGAGAAATTTACCGTCAGAGCCCTGGAGTATCAAAGGGACAGCAGTCTCTTCGTGTCCCTTCGTTCTTTTGCAGAAGGTGGCCCAGGATGGTCTTGGGATGGCTCCAAGGACCCCATGATGACATCGATCCAGGAACCAGGTGCTCATTTCCGAGAATATAAGCAGGTTTCTTTCATTGTTTTAAATGCGCTGGCTGCCTCGTCACTGCGTTTATACACATCCAGGTGAGTGTGTGTGTGTGTGTGTGTGTGTGTGTTTACCGTCTGTGGATCTGGCACATTCGATTGAAATCGGCTCACCCACATAAGCCCGTGATAGGGCAGAATTAAAAAGAAAATTTGGGGCACTCATTAACTTTCATGTCTTCTTTTTTTCCAAGAAGCCTCCTATTTTATGTCAACAAATTTATCTCTACTCGAAGGAGTCAATAAACATTTCAAAGAAATTGGAAAGTAGCGAGAGGGTCTTTAAGCACCGCTGCAAAGCTTCAACAGAGTTTAACATACAGACACCTGCTTGTTTACTTCCAAAGTCTTTTTAAAGAAATTAAACAGCTTACAAAGGTGATTCGTCCTCATTTTTAGCTCTTAACCATTTAACGTATTCGTTCTGAATCCCCGATTTTAACAACTCCTCTGAACGCGGAATGTCTCTTGGTTTTGTAAATAAAGTTTTATTACAGCAGAGCTGTGCCCGCTGTGTCTTGTCCACGCTTGGTTTTCTGCCACAGCGGCAGATGTGAGTGGTCACCACATTGGCCGGGTGCACCCGGGCTAAACACTGGCCGTTCCGGAACGC
>NW_011889249.1:111299-113885 GCF_000151845.1 Pteropus vampyrus
CCTCTGGATTTGCCAGGACCAGCCGTACAGATGAATAAGTTCTAGCACCCTCCACCAAGAAGTGGATAGCGACGTGGTTCCGGTGTGGCCAGGCAGCCTGGGCATGGCCGCTGCGCTCGGCGGGTCACTCACCGGGCAGGAAGCCGCCTGGGACTGGCCGGGTCAGGCGCGTGTACTGAAGCTTGCGGATCAGCGCACGCGTCTGCATGGCTGACGGTTGCTGTCCCACGCCCTCTGCTCCAGCTTAGACGTGGTAGGGTCTCCTCGGTGTCCCTGCCGCCACCGTGCCGCGCCCAAGGCTTTGTCCTGGGAGGAGCGTCCACAGGCGGCGTGTTCCGCGGAGATGCGCAGTCAGATGCCGGCCCACGTCACTTGACGCCGACGCCAGAGGGGACGGGGTGGCTGGAGAGACGCTCTCGCTTTTTGTCTAAAGGAAAAACTCTTTCGTCGTTAAATCATTTTTTTTCTCTTAAAATTACAGGCTAACCAATAACAAAACTAACGCGTGAATTCTGCACGAGTACAGCCCCTTCGAGTAACGGATGCATAAGGATGAAGCCGCACCTGATCCCGCGGCTTCGGGAATTCGGGCGGGGAAGGCTCCGCCTCCGCTGGGCGGAGATTCCTCGCTGACTGTGAGCGAGCGGAGCAGGCGGACTCTCGGCTTTCGGCTCCATCAATAATTGATATCTAAATAAGGAAAGTTGAATTAGACCTATCGATTCCTCATTAGTTCCTATTTCAATAGGAAAAATACCAGGACGGCAAAGGTTAATGCAGTTCGATGATGTTTTCGCGCAGAACACTGAAGTAAATGGTGAGAATTAAGACTTTCAAAAAATGGAGCAGGTTTTTGTGATAAAGAGGCAATCTCAGCATCTGAGGACACTGCACATAGATTCTATTTTGTCCCTTCTTAGTAGTGGTGCTTAATAGGCCGCCCATGTGTGACGTTCCTTACAATTATGGAAATAAGGCTGACAGAATAAAAATAAATGTTAACAACTAGTTTTTGAAGGCAAAATATTTATGAAGTTCTCATCATAAAAATCTCGATTTCAGTTTTTGCCAGTATTTAGCATATATAATCTGCTTTAACTTATTTGGTTTATAAGATCACAAATAGTGCATTATTAAAGCATTTGTTGGACATTGGCATTTCATTAATAACGGGAAGAATTGTTATTTATTTTAATATAATTTTTTATTTATTAACTAAGTACTTCTAGAATTTATTTTGCTACATTGGTTTTATAAAATGACCCAAAATTGCTTGGAAAGGAAATGTCTGTAACATCAAAAGTGATAAAACTAAACAATATCCAGTCATCTTAAGCCAAACCAATCAACCTCCAGCAAAATTAATTTTAATAAAGGGAACAGAGAAGACGCAGGTTAATAGTAAAAGGCGTGAGATTAGACATCGCTGCAGATTCTACAGACATTAAAAAGATAAAAAGCGGATCTTATGCAAAACTCTACTGTGATGAATCTGAAAATGCAGATGAAATGTAAATCCACTGAAAAACAAAACTTATGGAAACTGAAAAACAGTAAAAACCCCAAAATTCGTGTAGTTCAATATCTGCTAAATAAATTTAATGTAATTTCAATACATGCATGCACACAACATCTCCTAGCACAAAGGGCTTTTCTGACAAATCCAGGTTTAAAGAAGAAATTGCTAATATCATACAAAGTCTGCTAGAGGATTAGAATTAGCTTGCAAATTTAGCGTTGATACTGGATTCTAGGCCATTTGTATTTCTGGATAACGACAAAAAATTTAAAAATAAAATTTAAATAACACTATTCACAATAGTGCAAAAAGCCTCCAACAACTGGAAATGAGTCCACGTGAAAGGCAGGAAGTCTTTTCCCCTGAGAATGCAGACCGCTGCTGGCCAATCTGGGAGGGCCTGGGAGGCCTGAGTCCGGGCGGAGGTGCAGCCCAGGGACCCCACCTCAGCATCCCACCCAGAGACCTGCCGGACGACACGTTTGTGTCTTTAAGCCACTTTTCTGACGCATACTAGAAAGTATAAGAATACACGGAAGAAATACAAGTAAGCTTACAGACATACGTACAGTTGCTCAGTTTTAATTCTAAGTCACGACGATAAGGAGGTAGCAGGCTCTCCACGCAGGTTAGGAAGACGCTGCAGATTGGTAAGTCACGACTTAGCCAGGAGAGGAGCCCAGAAGCTCAGACGTCGATGGCACAAACGATTAAAAGGTCGATGTGGACTTGCCCGCCAATATTTGCATTCCACGTCTAACTCGACTCAGTAATTTAACTTGTGCAAACTCACCAGGCGAACACATTCCTATCATTTTTCAGATGTACATGTAAAGAGATGCTTTATTACATCGCTATTAATAGCAAATTTGGGTAAACTTGTGGTCTGTTGGCTGTACTGTATAACAACATAGAACGAGAAAGGTGTCAACTCTGGAAGCGAGTTCGAGAGTTACATTTGCTGAGTAACAGTTTCCTGTGACAGGTTTAGAAAAAAGTCGCGAGAGACGGAGACGCAACATGCCAGAGCCTGCACGACAGGCTTCCATGATCTCGACGGCTGCTTG
>NW_011889249.1:113935-124739 GCF_000151845.1 Pteropus vampyrus
AACAATATCCAGTCATCTTAAGCCAAACCAATCAACCTCCAGCAAAATTAATTTTAATAAAGGGAACAGAGAAGACGCAGGTTAATAGTAAAAGGCGTGAGATTAGACATCGCTGCAGATTCTACAGACATTAAAAAGATAAAAAGCGGATCTTATGCAAAACTCTACTGTGATGAATCTGAAAATGCAGATGAAATGTAAATCCACTGAAAAACAAAACTTATGGAAACTGAAAAACAGTAAAAACCCCAAAATTCGTGTAGTTCAATATCTGCTAAATAAATTTAATGTAATTTCAATACATGCATGCACACAACATCTCCTAGCACAAAGGGCTTTTCTGACAAATCCAGGTTTAAAGAAGAAATTGCTAATATCATACAAAGTCTGCTAGAGGATTAGAATTAGCTTGCAAATTTAGCGTTGATACTGGATTCTAGGCCATTTGTATTTCTGGATAACGACAAAAAATTTAAAAATAAAATTTAAATAACACTATTCACAATAGTGCAAAAAGCCTCCAACAACTGGAAATGAGTCCACGTGAAAGGCAGGAAGTCTTTTCCCCTGAGAATGCAGACCGCTGCTGGCCAATCTGGGAGGGCCTGGGAGGCCTGAGTCCGGGCGGAGGTGCAGCCCAGGGACCCCACCTCAGCATCCCACCCAGAGACCTGCCGGACGACACGTTTGTGTCTTTAAGCCACTTTTCTGACGCATACTAGAAAGTATAAGAATACACGGAAGAAATACAAGTAAGCTTACAGACATACGTACAGTTGCTCAGTTTTAATTCTAAGTCACGACGATAAGGAGGTAGCAGGCTCTCCACGCAGGTTAGGAAGACGCTGCAGATTGGTAAGTCACGACTTAGCCAGGAGAGGAGCCCAGAAGCTCAGACGTCGATGGCACAAACGATTAAAAGGTCGATGTGGACTTGCCCGCCAATATTTGCATTCCACGTCTAACTCGACTCAGTAATTTAACTTGTGCAAACTCACCAGGCGAACACATTCCTATCATTTTTCAGATGTACATGTAAAGAGATGCTTTATTACATCGCTATTAATAGCAAATTTGGGTAAACTTGTGGTCTGTTGGCTGTACTGTATAACAACATAGAACGAGAAAGGTGTCAACTCTGGAAGCGAGTTCGAGAGTTACATTTGCTGAGTAACAGTTTCCTGTGACAGGTTTAGAAAAAAGTCGCGAGAGACGGAGACGCAACATGCCAGAGCCTGCACGACAGGCTTCCATGATCTCGACGGCTGCTTGGAAGAACTCGCTGGAGTTTTTCATAAGACAAGACGAGGCGCCAAGCGAGACCTGCTCCTTAAATGACAAGCCCCGGGTGCACATGTGTCCAAGTGCCCGGGGCGTCTGCTCTCTCTGGGCTGCTGGGTTCGCTGAATGGTCCTGTTGACCAGTGAGAAAGAACTAGGCTACTGGGAATTTTTAGCTCTGAAAAAAAAAATTACTTTTGCAATAGAAAAATTGAATAATATAAACATTAAAATTATAGGTATGTTGGAGTTTTTATTCCTAAAAGAGAACTTAATTATCTAAATCCATAGTAACTTTTAAAGAAAAATGATCTCCAGAGTCTTAGTACGTTTGAGATATGTTCATCATAATATTAGGGATAATTTAGCTGATGTTAAAGTTATTCTGTTAAAGAATATTATGTTCTGTGATGTTTAATCAACCATGACAGAAAAGAAATCTTTGAGAAAAATGCTATCCTTCATTTAAAAAATAAATAAAAGAAACAGTCTTCATTTTAAAGGGCACATAATACAATTTGGTAATTAAAAACATATGTATACATGTGCACTCTGCCTAAATATTTTATTTTTATGATGCCTCAGGAATGATAAACTTTTCCAATAACACAGAGAATTAATGAGAGATAATAAATTTAAAAGATATTATTGCTGACTGCGGGTTCGTTTCTCTTAATCTTTCTCAGCTCTCTTGTAAATTCTTCGTTTTGGTTTGTAAACATTCTCTTATTTTCCTGGATTTCTTTGTTGCCGTTCTTTTAAAGTTGCAAGCAAACACACTGGGCGCAGGAAATAAAATGATATATTACATTTCGTTTACACAAAGTGTTTTGTGGCCTTATCTTTTTATTACTTTCTGTTTCTCCGAAAATCTTATAATATGCAATATGCTGCATTCTAAGTCAATTAAAGTTATTGGACTTACGTTCAGATTGCTTTGTCTGACTTCAAATCTCTTTATGAGGTCTTTCCTTTGCACGTTCAAGAGGCCGCGCTTTGTCTCTGCCTCAATTTCGGTGGCAGCCCGAGACCCATTTCCTCGAAAACACTGACATTTGCATCTCGAGTTTGTTTTCCGAGTTCTCGTCCCAGGGAGCCGCTCTCTTTCCTGTCCTGCTCCTGTGCTCGTGGGCCCTACTCAAACCCTACACTTTTAAGGCCTCGTTGCTTCCGTGAAGAAGCTGAGAAGCGGCGGGTTGACAGAGTGGGCGGGTCTGCCGAGGCCCCGAAGCTCGGAGGAGGCTGGAGCTCACGTGGACGCGGCAGAGATTCCGCGCTCGCGGTTCAGGGTCTCCTCGCCCCCAAAGGGTCTTTGCGATCACGTCTCACCTCACTTCTCTGTCGCCCGCCCCAAATCCACGCTGGCCGTGCTGTCTCCCCACAATTCTCCCAGCTTTGCGGGACGTCGCCCGGGCTCTGTCGGAGTCCTCTGGCGACCTGTGCACAGTGGCCTCATTCACTGAGTCCGTGGTCCTCCCGCGTCACGGCACACCAGGGTCCTTAGCCACACGGGCTCTGTGGCTCATTTATGGCCTCCGTTTAGCGTCTTACTGTCTCGTGCGTCACTCATGTGGCTCTGAGGCGCTTAGTGCACGCCTCCGCCTACCGTGCCTGCCACCTGTCCGTGTGCACCCATTTTCATCGTGCTCGCCCCGCAGTGACATCGCCTGGCTTCTAAGGAGGAGCCCCGCCTCCTTGTCACCTCGCGCGCGGAGCCTCGGGCCGTGGTGTCCTCCACTCAGCTGCGCCGTGGGCCGCCGCTCAGCACGGTCCACTCCTTGGGAGGGCGTCCGAGGGGACGTAGAGCCGCTGCTGCTACTAACGACCGGTACGGACGAAACAGTGAGCGGCTGGTGTCGACTGCGTGTCGCGCCGTAGGTACCTTCCGTGTTTCGTCTGTAGTTACTGAACCTGGCGGACGAGCACAGGCCCGGCTCGTCCCGCAGAGGGGGACCGCGACCTGCGCTGCGGCGAGTGGCGGAGGGGAGCAGCGGAGGGGAGAAGCGGGGCGCCAGACTCCCCGCGCCAGGCTCCCCGCGCCCAGCCCAGCAGCCGCCACCGCTCCGTCCCCGAGGCAGCTGGTCATCGCCGCCACCGGCCGCCGCCCCTGGGCCCCTCGGGCGACAGGCGCCCCCGGCCCAGCGCCGCGTGGGGGCGGGCGCTGTCCTCTCTCGTGCGGGTGACAGCGACAGCGGTCCTGAAACGTCACCATGGCGATGTCTCTTCCTATGCCTCGCATCTGCATCCGTCATTTCGGGAAGCGACAGTGTTCTCGCCTCAGGGGCGCGTGAGTTCCGGTTCTTCGGGGATCCAGTTTTGGAGGTTAGTTAGGGTCCCAGACGGTTACTCTTGCGTATTCTCCAGAACAAGGCAAATTCTTTTGCAAGTAAGTCGTTTGCTTTTCCTGCGAAGTCTTTCATTCTGGAACATTTTAAAGACACGAAAGCACTTACAAAGTAAAAACGTTCTTCGTATATTTGGGTCATACTCTCATACATCCACCACGTAGCTTTCATCTCGTGTAGGAAGAAGCGCATATTCTCACTGAAGATCTCGCAGTGCAGAGGGGACGAAAACAGACCTCCTTGACCTCCATCCGGCTTGCTCCGCAGGCCCCATAGTTTTGCCTCTGTGTTTACAGGTACGAACAGGTAAGTTAAAGTGCGAGTGCACCTGTGTAACAGTCCACCAACTTCATTTGTACCTTCAACTCACCAATTCCAGTAAATACTTTGAAGTAGAATTTTTAATAACCGCATCACACAGGTAAAGCAGTTATGTAATCTTCCTTTAGTGTGTTTGCTGCCTTTAATTTTAACAACAGTACTGCGATGAACAAGTAGATTTTTAACTTTATATATATACATATGTGTATATTTAATTAATTACTGAGAGCAATTTCATACATATGGAATGTGTACATGCTTGAGGAAAAATCTGGCAAAATTAACTCCAAAATATTGGACCAATTTATGCTTTCATGGAAATACTTCATGAAACCGGTTTCCGTTACCTGGACCAACACCTCGTGTGCGTGGGTGCGTGTGTGCGCGTGTGTGTGCACGTGTGTGTGCATGCATGCGTGTGCGTGTGTGTGTGCACCTTATCTGTCTACTCATTGGTGGAACGTTACCCTTTAATTTGATATCCGTATTGCCAGTGAGACCGAACATTTTCTCGTCGTGCTGAGTTTCTGTCTGCGTGGTCTTAGCTTCTCCTTTCTGCCCGTCCCCGCGCTGCCCCCGAGGATGTCCCGCTCTGTGGCTTCGTTCACACCCCCTCGGACGCGTCCTGGGCACAGCATTACACAGTAAGCAGAGCGCACGGCGGCGGCCGCCTCGCCTTGCATTTGCTCCCCTGCAGGTGTGATTTCGTGACCCTAAACAGTTCCTTCATTGTTTAAACATCACTCACTGGTCAGTGGTTCCTGACAACTGTGGGATGCGACTGAGAGCCCATCATTTCAACAAACGGATCCTTGATCAGCAAGTGCTGGTTTGTGCGGTTCTCACAACAAACACCTCCAGACGTCCTGCTGTCCCCTCGGAGCTGGTCCACAAGGGCAGAGTCTGCTCCCACACGGCGGGGGGACTTCAGCTCTTGGTCCAAAGGCACCTCAGTCCCACCTTCTTAGGTTGAGAGTACTTCTCAGGGGTAACTCCGTGAGAGCTGAGAACCGTGCTGTGGGCCCACAGAAGCCGAGGACGCCGGAGGGCGGGGACGGGCAGGCCACAGGCGCCGCGCTCACCGCAGTGTCCCTGTGCGGGGCGCGTCCTCGCAATGCGTTCCCGTTCACCATTCGGCCTGTGAGATGCCAAGAGTCGCTGAGCCGGCTCAGAAACGCACGCTTCCATTTCCGTGACCGTGAATCAGCACCCCCATTTCCTGTCCACTCGAAAATGCTAAGAATCTTTACGTGCAGCAATCTGACCTTTCGTTGACGCCATGAAACATCGAAAGTGTTTCCAGATATTACGTTTGCTGTGAAATCGCAACAGCGCTGCCTCTTCATCGGCGTCAGGACTGAGTTCTGCCGGCGGAGGTGAGCAGGAAGTGGCATTTCCCGGCGCCAGCGGAAGCCGTGCGGGTGATGCACCCACGCTTCCGTGACCCCCGGACCCCCAGGCCCCCCGTCTCCCTCAGGAGCGGTCACCGAAGGTCCCTCACTTGTCGTGCCTTCCAGAAAGTGGATGAAAACAGACGCCCGCTGAACAGGACCAGCCCAGGTCCCTCCAGATACGGCCCAGTCCCCATCGGTGCCCCCTGGTCCCTGCTGGGTGTCCCGACATGCGGTTAAGAACGTGCAGGACCTGCCGCCGGGTTCGCTGGGGGTCCCCCAAGGCGCTGGGGGCGGAGGCTTCTTCCAGACCCTCAGTGCAGGGGCTCCGTGACGGAGAGCGAACGTCACAGTCCCACAGGTCCTTACGCTCGGCGGCGGGAACCACGTGGATGGGGTGAAAGAAATCTGTGTTATCCACGGACCCAAGCGAGGCCTGCTAGTCCCCCCTCCCCCAGCCCGAGGCGCGGAAGGAGGTGTGGGAGGAGGACCGGGTTCCAGGGACAAGTGGCCTCTCTCGCATCACACACAGCACACTCTTCGGGATATTTTCCAACAGCTTCGGCAGCAGGAGTTCTGAAGTAAGGAGCCAGATGCCTTCGACCCGACTAAGTTTAATTTTTAAACAGCTACCATGCTTATACGATGAGAATGTTGAATCGTGTTTTATTTTAAATAATAATTAGGGCTTTCTCATAAAAGACTTTAAAAGACCTGTTTGAAGAAGTTTCAAAACCCACTTAATTTTAGGCTGTCTCAGAAATAGAGACGATTTTCATAATTTTGTTTTTTAAAGGTCTAGACCTGTCATTCTTTCAGGCACCTCGAGGAGGCAATTTCCTTTAAAAGGTCACAGAACCTTTTATCCTTCCATCATTTCCCTTCAAAAGTATTCAGTTTCCAAAAATAGATGAATATTTTATGTGTGCTTTAAAAATCCTCTTTTATTCATCTTAAGAACTGAGATTTTGTTTTTACTGTAGGTAGCATCTGCTGGAGACATCTATCTATCTATCTCTATTTATCATCTATCTATCTATCTATCATCTATCTATCTATCTATCTATCTATCTATCTATCTATCTATCTATCATCTATCTATCTATTTATCTATGTGTCATCTATCTATCTACCATCCAGTCTTTCACATACATACCACAGTTTTGAAAGCCTGGCTCTGGGAGCTGGTGCCCGCCAGGCCCACGCGGACGCTGGGCTGCAGCGGGCGTTCACAGAGCCTCTGAGAATGGGAAGCAGCGTGTTTTCCATCGCTTTCTGTCCACTCGGGGCCGTTCCGGCTTCCGTCCTCCGGGGAACTCAGCCGATCACGGCAGAAATCGGGACTGGGAGGGAGGAGGTCAAGCCCAGCAGGCTGCGGGGTCCAGTCACACACACGGCTTCGTCACTGACCCGGTACCCGCCCCGAGGAAGCAAAGCGTCAGCCCGCGGTCCGCCACGACCACGGCGTCTCCAAGCGCCCGCAGAGCCGTCTCTGCTCCCGGATCCCGCCGGCGACCACTGCCTCATCAGAGCCAAGTGCCGGACCCGCCAGGAAGCTGGAGATCGAGCGGACACGGGAAAGTGGTGAATGCCAGGAGACGGGCCACTCGGGAGCGACGCTGTGGCTTCCTGGGCCCCCGTCCGGTCGGGAGCAGTTAAGTAGGAGCAGCTTCCACAGGGGAGGTGACAAGCGCCCTGCTGCTGTCCCATCAGGGGACGGAATGAGCGGAGGCTGAGGCGCCGAGTCCGCTGCGGAGCCGAGCTGAGAGAGGCAGGCGTCGTCGCGGCCAGCACGGTCCCGTGGGACGGCCGTCCTCGACCCACGGCCACCCCTTTATCACGTGTGAAGTCAAGTCCTGTTCTTAAGATTTCTTCCTGACAACAAGTTATGCGTGTTTATTACAGTACCTTGTAATATTTAGAAAATACAAGAAAGTATAGGACATCAGCCATCTTCTGTACCACTGTCCAGATACAACCAGGGTCGAGCTCTCTGTCCCTGCACGTGTGTGCACGCGTGTGGGCGTGTGCGTGTCCGTGGGTGCATGCGCACGCATGTGTGGTGTCTCCTTAGGATTATAGTGCTTTCATTTCTGTTCCATTTTCTTTTTCACAAAATATTTTCTTCTGTAACCAAATATCGTCAAATATAATATTCCATCAAATAAACTTATTATAATTTAGTGATTCTCCTATTAGTCGAAATCCGCAAAAACCTTTACCCAAATAATTTCACATGGTAGACACTCTCCCCGCTTTTAAACTATTGGGCGTTGCGAGGTGTCACAAACCCATTTACTGCGCAGGTTGTGTATCTCATTTCCGCCCTAAAGCTCCAAAGTTCCAATTATTTGGCTCATTTTGCGCAATGCATCTGTTTAAAGACATTTGCATTATCTTTTTCCTAGAAGGATATTTCGCTACCTCAGTAATAGCTTTTTTAACACCATTAACAATGTCAAAATTAAAAATGTCCCTTGAAAATTTGATATAATTAAAAAGATCTTGGCTATTAAATTTTTAAGCCATCATATATATATACGGTCAAATTTTAAAGTGAATAATATTCAAGTAATTATAAAATATGATACTTTATAACTAAACAGTGGAAATTCAGTGTCCTCTGTGTGATGTATATATCATATTAGCATGATTTATACATTTTAAATTATCCAGTGATAAATACAGTAGACTGCATCGCAGAGAAAACTAATTGTCATGAGCCCTTCCATTTTACATAGCTTGACAAAGGTCACTCATGACGTTTCAAGTAACGCAAGTTTATTTTTAATGGAATTAACCATCTTAATGACTTTCTTTCAAGAAGGGCTCACTTTTGAGAATAACTATTCATTCACCAACACCAGGATTTGAACTCAGAGGGCGCGCCCGAGTGGCCTAGCACTGCTGCGGAGCGTGGTGGGGACGAGGATGTCCTGGTGACAGGTGTGCGCCGCACGGGGACCGCGGGGGGCTGCAAGGCGGGATGCCTGTGCTCCTCCGAGCAGGAAGAGGGAGAGGTGGCTTGCGAGGCAGCCTGCCAGGAATGAGGCCGCCCCCCAGGCCCCACCGGCCACGAGGGCAGGGACTCGGCCGCAGTGCAGGAAAGAGACGTTGCCACCAGTTCTGGGGCTAACATGGGGGTGACATTTCCCATGGATTATTCTCTCCTTCTGGAGTCGTGTGATCTGTTCTTGGCTACTGCTCAGGAAAGTCTGTTCCAGGGGCAGAAGGACCAGTGCCTGGTACGAACAGCCGCCTTGCGGGAGTGACAGGCCCTTCTGTCCTGGGGCCGGCGGTAGGAATCCCGCGACGTTTGGTAGCACAGAATGTTTCCTTTGGGCTGAGTCCAGGTCGCAGGCCTCTGCTATGAAAACGTTCGATTAAATGATCTTGCTTTCTACCTGTTCCCGGCACCAGCAGTCAGCCGATGGAAGGGAAGCAGACCAGGCCAGTGCGCAGGGCCCTTCAGTTGTGAAACGTTGGGGCGGCTCCCGCGAGGGCACAGAGGGACTGTCACCTCGCCGAGTGGCGGCCTTGTCGTTCTGCAGAGGCTCCTCACGTGCCTCCCTGCTCCACGTCACGGGGGAGGTGGCTGGGGCGCAAACGGCCCGTATGCACGACACTGACTGCGGCAAAGACGCAAGGTTGGTGCCAGGTAGTTCCAGGCTCATGCCCACCACGGCTGGCTGACTTCCTTGTGCCCAGGGAACTGGGAAGCAAAGGGAAAGCCAAAGCCATTTATTTTGCTGTGTGCTGATTTTTATAAATAATTTAGTCTCATGGAATTGTTTTTAAAATTTAGCTAAAAAAATTGAAATAAGAATTAAAAATGTCATGGTCTCTACACACCTTTTCCCGCGGAAAGGATCACCGCGCCTCGGAGGGACGATGCAGGGCAGGGAGCCAGACCATGAGCCTGGGACAGCACGTGACGGCCAGAGGGGGGCGCTCGGGGACGGCTGCTCGCACTCCCGAGGGCCGAGGGCGCGTCCTGGAACGCCCACGGCAGCCCTGTGTGTCCGGACCCAAACGGGAGCCGCACTTGGTCCCCTGGGAGTACATGAATAAATCGTTGCTGAGAGCCGGATGTGACTTTGACAGTCACGTGGGTGGCTGCACAGATGTGATGCCGGCAGACGGAGTCAGACAGAGAAGACCAGGCCTCCCCCACAGCGCGCGGGACCCCGCGGTGCTCACCCGTCCTCAGGCTGAACAGCAGCTCACCAGCCCGGTGGTGACGCGATGCGTGACAGTCTCCTGTGGCCCTCGCTGCTGCTCCAAGGGCACGTGTGGTTTGTAAGACTCACGAGCTGGACACCTGGGGCGTGTGCATCCCCCGTACGCTGATTTCACTTATTACACTTTCTTGAAAAGTGCTCAGGATCCAGCATAAACAGGCTTCGCCTGGGAAAGAACGGACGATTTTAGCATCAAGAATGATAATAAGCTAGGAGACTGAAACACGTCTATTATATAAAATTCCATGAATTATTAATGATTTTCAGCAGCGAGTAAAATCAGAAGAATCCATAATCACTTTGGGAAATATCAGAAAAACAACTCATAATTTTGAAAGTGGAAAGAATAAAGCATTTATCCTGCCTTTTATATAAAAACTGTATCTCAGGGTAACCAAATAGTTGGTAAAGGGAGGTTTCTCTTTATAGAAATACTTCAGCTAATGAGTGAGAAAAGAATGGTGATATTAAAATACCATGACTTTGCTACATAATGAATTAACGGACATAATGATAATAGATTATCAATGTGGCTTCATGAGAGAGAGAGAGAGAGAGACAGAGACAGAGACAGAGAGAGACAGAGAGAGACAGAGAGAGAGAGAGACAGACAGAGGGGACTATCCATTACATACGTCTCGATGGCAGCACTTGGCATAACCGATGGGGTAATCTTGTCTAAAACATGCAGTGTGCCTTTGGTCAAGCACCTCGATCCTACTATCAATTTACAGGAAATACAGGGAACAGGTGAAAACACTTAAAAATTTAGACACCAGAAATGCAGTCGGTAACACCGGCTAATCAAATAAATGGTCCAGTGTCTTCAACAAAAAAATATTGTAAGGGGAAAAAAATAAACGAAGGTGGACTCTCTAGACTAACAGCCTTAAGAGACCCGTTAACCAATAATCACTCATGGAATTTGTTTGGATTCCATGTCAAATACACCAAGTGCTTAAAAAAGCGTTTAAACACATTAGAACAATGACAGAAACAGCTAATTCGATTCCAGGAATCACCTAAAGTGACACTAACACGATCTCGGAAGAAAATCTACCGAGAACGTTCGCGCAGCACAGACCGTCGGGCGAAAACCTGGGAACCCAAACGCCCCGAGGGCGGGACGTGGCCCAGGAGCCGCCGAGGCGGTGGTTGGAGGGGCGGCTGGCGCGTTCTCACAGCCGTGGGGTTCCCCGGCGCCCCTGGGTGGGCTCAGAACCCGC
>NW_011889249.1:125309-126697 GCF_000151845.1 Pteropus vampyrus
AGGGGACTATCCATTACATACGTCTCGATGGCAGCACTTGGCATAACCGATGGGGTAATCTTGTCTAAAACATGCAGTGTGCCTTTGGTCAAGCATCTCGATCCTACTAACAATTTACAGGAAATACAGGGAACAGGTGAAAACACTTAAAAATTTAGACACCAGAAATGCAGTAGGTAACACCAGCTAATCAAATAAATGGTCCAGTGTCTTCAACAAAAAAATATTGTAAGGGGAAAAAAATAAACGAAGGTGGACTCTCTAGACTAACAGCCTTAAGCGACCCGTTAACCAATAATCACTCATGGAATTTGTTTGGATTCCACGTCAAATACACCAAGTGCTTAAAAAAGCATTTAAACACATTAGAACAATGACAGAAACAGCTATTTCGATTCCAGGAATCACCTAAAGTGACACTAACACGACCTCGGAAGAAAATCTACCGAGAACGTTCGCGGCAGCACAGACGGTCAGGCGAAAACCTGGGAACCCAAAAGCTCCGAGGGCGGGACGTGGCCCAGGAGCCGCCGAGGCAGTGGTTGGAGGGGCAGCTGGCGCGTTCTCACAGCCGTGGGGTTCCCCGGCGCCGCTGGGTGGGCTCAGAACCCGCATCTCCTCCTCCGGGAGCACAGCCCTAGGCTCATCCTCGGTCCGCCCTGACCTGCCCCAACCGGCGTCCGTGTGGTGGACGCCCGGGGCCCGACTCTCACGCTCTCTCCTTCCTGCCGGCTCCAGTGTCTGCAGTCTGAAGCTCGTGTTATAACTCACCCCATTTTGCTGTTATTTTTATCCTAAAGAGTCAGTTAACTTTTGAAGAATTCAAAAGAATGAAAGTAGGCGATTGTTTTGCATGCTGGCGCCTGTATTTACTGTTTTAGTGTCGTTTTTATCACTCCTGTGTGCGTTTCCTTGGGCCATGGTGTCTTCAGCCTCCTTTGGCATTTCTCCAGGAATGGGTCTGCAGCAGACAAGTCGTGCAGCTGATTCATCTTGAACTGTCCTTATTTATCCTTCATCTTTCTAAAAAATTTTATTTTTAGGCGAGGCAACCCTTGGTCGATCTCACAGATTGCAAGGACCTTGTCAGCTTACAATCCCTTATTTTTTATTTTTTACGCGTAAAGCACCTGGTCTTCCTAGGCGGTCTCCCATCCAAGTGCTAACCAGGCCCGACCCTGCTTAGCTTCCGAGATCAGACTATCCTTTATCTTTGAAAGATGGTTTTGCCAGATATATTTTTTAGTTGACAGTCTTTTTTTTACTGGCGTTTTCTTTTGGACTCCATTACTTTTGTGACAAGATGTCATCCATCAATCGTGTCATTCTTCCCCTATATGTAATAAATCTCTCTCTCTCTCTTTTTTTATCCAGCTGGTTTTTTATCT
>NW_011889249.1:126747-131475 GCF_000151845.1 Pteropus vampyrus
GTGTTATAACTCACCCCATTTTGCTGTTATTTTTATCCTAAAGAGTCAGTTAACTTTTGAAGAATTCAAAAGAATGAAAGTAGGCGATTGTTTTGAGTGCTCGTGCCTGTATTTACTGTTTTAGTGTCGTTTTTATCACTCCTGTGCGCGTTTCCTTGGGCCATGGTGTCTTTAGCCTCCTTTGGCATTTCTCCAGGACTGGGTCTGCAGCAGACAAGTCGTGCAGCTGATTCATCTTGAACTGTCCTTATTTATCCTTCATCTTTCTAAAAAATTTTACTTTTAGGCGAGGCAACCCTTGGTCGATCTCACAGATTGCAAGGACCTTGTCAGCTTACAATCCCTTATTTTTTATTTTTTACGCGTAAAGCACCTGGTCTTCCTAGGTGGTCTCCCATCCAAGTGCTAACCAGGCCCGACCCTGCTTAGCTTCCGAGATCAGACTATCCTTTATCTTTGAAAGATGGTTTTGCCAGATATATTTTTTAGTTGACAGTCTTTTTTTTACTGGCGTTTTCTTTTGGACTCCATTACTTTTGTGACGAGATGTCATCCATCAATCGTGTCATTCTTCCCCTATATGTAATAAATCTCTCTCTCTCTCTTTTTTTATCCAGCTGGTTTTTTATCTATGGTTTTTAACAGTTTGGCTCTGATGGACCTCGGGTGACATTTTTTTATAATTATAGTGTTTGGGGTTTGTGTGATTTCAGGACCTGCAGGTTGCTATCTCAGATAAATTTGGGTAGTTTCTTGGCACTATATCTTCGAATAAATATATTTTCTGTTCCATTCTTTTTTGTTGATATTGTTTCCTTCCACTTTACCAATACGGTGCAATCTTTTAACAGTTTTTTCACAAGTGATCAAGGCTTTGTTTTTTTTCCCCCTCTCACTGTGCTTCGGTTTGGTGAAAATCAAGGCATATCAGGGCAACTGAGCCCACGCGCCCTCCTCCTTGAGAAGCCCCGTCTCGCACCGGGTTCTGGGCTCCTTCTCCTGGCTGTGACGAGACAGCCGCCTGAGTCACCTTCCAGCAACACCCACCGTGCGTCCGGGACACACCAGTCTGGAGTGCCACAGCCGCCTGTCCCGCTTTGGGGCAACCCAGCATCCAGACATCCACTCATAATGTGCCACCTTCCCCCACAGATGTACAACGTCATCACGATAAAGATGAACACCTTCAAATCCTTGCAGAGTTTTAGTCCAGCCATGAAAAGTGGCTTCCGAGCCTTAACAGGAGTCTGCGGAGTCCCAATGAGCAGCATCCAGCGGGAGGGGACAGTGGTGTCCCAGCTGGCTTTGGGCAGAGGGCGATAGGCACACTTGCAACCTAAATTTGGAAACCATTTGGGTTAAATAATTCAATCTTACTGCGGTCTCTTTAGAAAATTCAAAGCTAATTGCCACACGTGCTTCTGAGCTGCTGGGAGCGAGGAGGGAGCAACTCAGCTCTCGACTTCCAGTGCTTTCGTTTTCGAAGGAAGAAAAGAACGTTCCAGGAACAGAAAAGATCTTTTCATCAGTGAATAAAAGT
Source organism: Pteropus vampyrus (assembly GCF_000151845.1). NCBI lineage: Eukaryota > Metazoa > Chordata > Mammalia > Chiroptera > Pteropodidae > Pteropus > Pteropus vampyrus. The sequence goes on from NW_011889249.1 coordinate 128,288, forward strand.
GTTAGGCCACATCGGTAATAAGCGATGCCCCGGGACCTTCTGAGTATTTCCAGTCTGCTTTATCCGCACTTAAAAAACCGCATTACAAAATCCACTCAAGAGAACTGGAAGATGAACCCTGTGGTAGGAGTTCTAATGCCCCGTGAATTCCGTCGTCCGTCCGTAAAGCCGGCGTGTCTTCCCCAAGGCCAGCTGTGAGGCGCAGCTCTCTGTGAGCGTCGCCGTGAGCGAGAAGAGCAGGATGAAGCTCTGTCTGTCCCAGCCCCGAAAGCGGGACTCGCTGACCTGTGGTCTGAGCGGCCTGCTCCGGCCCGGCGCTCGGATTCCCCCGAGCGCCCGCGGTTTCTCAGGTTCGGCTCTTGATTCCTTCCGGAATGAGGTCAGAACTGACGGGCAGCGTCCACACTCCTTTGGGGAAACGGGGGGCCACGCCAGCCTTTCAGTCCATTGCAAGACGTGCACAGGAACAGACATTTGACGCAATGATGAGATAAATTATCAAAACGTTTGACGCAGCTTTTATCTTTGCACTTGTTACCCTTCTGCTCTTAACTAAATGTCATCGAGACAGCTGATGCCTTCCCTTAGCGACGGCGAGTGGTTCGTTTTCCTGTCTGACAGCCACCTGTGCAGGGCGAAGCAGCCTGCCTATCTGCCTGGGAATGTGCTGGTGCCCCAGCCCTCGCCACGCCCACCACACCCGCCACGCCCACACCACGCCCACGCCCCCCCGCCACGCCACGCCCATACCCGCGCACGCCACGCCCACCGCTCCGCCCATGCCACGCCTCCCGCCCACGCCCACACCCGCACCCGGCCCCTCACCAAGAAAACACTAGTCTTGGCATCTGCTCAACCTTCAGCCCCTCCAAGGGGCCTGGAAAACCTGGAAAGGGTGCACGGCTGAGGAAGCCCAAGCATTAACTAGAAATCGATACGCTGTTCTAAAAATGCCCCAATGACATTTTTAGAGAAACCATCTAAGTGTAAAGGAGTTGAGGTTTTTTTGAATAGAAAAAAACATAAATCAAATTTGGATTATCTTCAGTTAATTTATTGCATGCCTTGCTTAATTATATTTAAATGCACTGGCATTTATAAAAATAGTATTATTTTGTTTGGGATTATCTCGAAATTGTGCTCTTTTGTTTTAAATTTATTAGCTTTCCATCTTATATCATCATTTCTTACTTTAAAAACCTACTTAATTTTCATTTCTTGTTAAATGAGCTTTAGATATGTAATGGCTGAAAATAAGAAATTAATAGAATTAGTAAATTGAGAGCCTGGCCCTGGCCCAGCCCAAATCCTATTTCTACTTAAGATTTGAGAGGCTCGTGCAGCGCAAGCCAGCGTCTCTGCTGCACTCCGTCCCGTGCCATGTTTGCCTTTTGTCCCACAGATTACAGGGACGACTGACTTGTGCAGAAGCCAGCACTTCCGTCACTGTTCGTCATTGTTTAAATTTTGTTCAAGTACGAATTTTCATGAAAATGATGCCCTGTCTTCCATGAGTGGGTCTGCAGCTCTAGGTGGCCCCGAGGAGGCAGTGAATGGAGTATTTCACACTCAGCAGGTCCACACCATGGTCTCCAGCTGCCGCAGGCTGGACGCGGATCGCTGTTCTCATTGACTGTCCATCTGCATTCTGAGCAAGGCCATCTCAGCTACTGGCCACTGCCCTGTGAAGGCTCAGTGCCAGGTCATGGCTGGGAACTGGGGTTCAAGCTCATCACTAAATCCCAGTGCTGTCTACCCCCCCCCCATCCCATGCTGCTCACGGTCAAGGAACTGCAGCGTCCACCCTGAGCCCAGCGGGGTGTTGGTGACGCCCGACACTGGCTCTCGTCCCTGGTCAGGACCAGGTGAGACAAAAGCCTCCAGAGCTGGCAGGACAGAGCTGTCATGTGTGTGTGTGTGTGTGTGTGTGTGTGTGTGTGTGTGTGTGTGTCGGGGGCATCACCTGGTCTCACCCGGTTCCTCCTGCATCTCATGCTGGGAGACACCCCCCCTTTGCTTATGGAAAAACAGTGACACGTGTGACTGAGTCGGTGTCACTGAGGCTGGGCTCATGGCGGTCTCACCTGGTTACCGTCGAACGTGAAGCCATCTTTTAAAGATCTGTGTTATTTGGTTATTATTTGTAAGACAAAATACTTTCATTTTAATTAGGGTTGCTTTATGGATTAATTATCGCAATGATTATATGAATATTTAATACAAGTTTATAGTGTTTACCGACATTATCTTGAAAATTAGCTCCTACGTACCGGCGGGCCAGCCTTAATAATTTATGTCCATAAATGCAGCTCGACTCTCATTAGTGACAAGTGCTGGAAATTATGCGAGCACGTCACTGAAAACATGAGCGCTGGGAGTTAGCCGAAGGAATTCTCTCTACAAAGACGACAAACAGCTTAAGCTTAGGCGTCTGAAAATCTTTTGGGTAAAACCCCCCTCCTAGAAATGTTGCTATTCTGGAGCGTCAGCGTGTGTTTTGGACACCGGTGTCCCGTACGTGGACCGCCCACTCACCAGACAAGTTTCAGGGTCTTGTCAGGTGACGACATCCCTGTTGCTTTTCCGTCGGTGCTCAGCTTCCTCCTCATGGTCATCCCGTGGTGGACCCAGAGTCCAGCTGTCGGATTCACCGGCCTGGCATTTCTCCCGCAGAGTGACGGAGACTCTCAGGATTCTTGTTCTGTGCTGGTGGACTTCTAGAAAACCGAATGCTGGTTAGAGTTTGTGGGCGTGTTCCCCCCGACGAGCAGTTGGCCTTGTCGCTGCGTCGCGTCCAGTCCTAACGTCACCTCCGTGGTCACGAAGCGGGTTTGCAGTGCAGGGCACACTGGGGGCAGACGGGCCGGCCTGTGTCACCCGCACCTCGCCTCGGACGGGAGTGCTACAGCCCATGGTGGCGGAGGCAGCGCTGCAGGACAGGCCTGCGCATTCGCTGCCCCGTCCCCCAGGGCAGGCTGCTGGCCACTGACCACCGTGCACGGGGTTTCGCCAGGGCCTGGAGTGCAGCGGGGCTTGCACTGAGCACCGGCTGCTGGTGGCAGGGCCCGTCCTCCCCGCCGTCCTCACAGACCTGTCCCCTCTGCGTACATGCCACATCCCGCTGCTCCAAGGGCCTCACAGTGCAGGGAGACAGAGCAGGCCCACAATAGAAATATGGCCACTTTGTG
>NW_011889249.1:132115-140263 GCF_000151845.1 Pteropus vampyrus
CCCACTCACCAGACAAGTTTCAGGGTCTTGTCAGGTGACGACATCCCTGTTGCTTTTCCGTCGGTGCTCAGCTTCCTCCTCATGGTCATCCCGTGGTGGACCCAGAGTCCAGCTGTCGGATTCACCGGCCTGGCATTTCTCCCGCAGAGTGACGGAGACTCTCAGGATTCTTGTTCTGTGCTCGTGGACTTCTAGAAAACCGGATGCTGGTTAGAGTTTGTGGGCGTGTTCCCCCGACGAGCACTTGGCCTTGTCGCTGTGTCGCGTCCAGTCCTAACGTCACCTCCGTGGTCACGAAGCGGGTTTGCAGTGCAGGGCGCACTGGGGGCAGACGGGCCGGCCTGTGTCACCCGCACCTCGCCTCGGACGAGAGTGCTACAGCCCACGGTGGCGGAGGCAGCGCTGCAGGACAGGCCTGCGCATTCGCCGCCCCATCCCCCAGGGCAGGCTGCTGGCCGCTGACCACCGTGCACGGGGTTTTGCCAGGGCCTGCAGTGCAGCGGGGCTTGCACTGAGCACCGGCTGCTGGTGGCAGGGCCCGTCCTCCCCGCCGTCCTCACAGACCTGTCCCCTCTGCGCACATGCCACGTCCCGCTGCTCCAAGGGCCTCACGGTGCAGGAAGACAGAGCAGGCCCACAATAGAAATACGGCCACTTTGTGTCGCCCTCCGACAGCCAGGCTGACGCTGGTTGTGACTCTGGCGTCCCCTCCCCCGAGAGCTGCCAGACCGTGGGTGGTCCTGCCCACAGGGCCCCCCGACCCAGGGTCAAGGTGGCTCAAGCAGCTGTGTCATCTGGTCATCTCCTTCAAGGCCCCCAACCAATATGACCTACAGGCGACCTTGTCCCCACATTGGGATTCCAAACCCAGCCGTAGAGTGGGAAGCGGTGACCTCACATATATTCACGGTTTTTCCTGCAGAAAATGGGGGGCTGAGTGAGGCGATGCACTGCTCGATGAATTTCGCTATTTCAGGTCAGTGCAGAGGTTCTCTGGGAGCAGTCAGGACACTAACGTGGCCCCGTCTGGCCACCCCGGTTAGTGCAGGGCAGGGCGGGGAGCCTGGCCCACACGGCTCCTTCTTAAAGAAAGGAGGGCCCGCCTGAGTCCCCCGCCTGTGCATGGGGGCGTGGGGCCATCTCGGGCACTGTGAGAGTCTGTCACCTCGCTGCTCCCACCAGTGCCGCATGTCACCAGTGCCATGTCACAGTGCTGCGTGTCACCAGTGCCGCGTGTCACTGTGCCATGTGTCACAGTGCCACGTGTCACAGCGCCGCGTGTCACAGTGCCACATGTCACCATGCCACGTGTCACCATGCCGTGATGCTCATTCGTGTCCTCACTCCTGATTACATTCGCGAACGTCTGGCCGAGTGGGACATTCTGTGAGCTTAGTGTGACTTTGGAGGCGAGAAATCTTGCAGGGCCGATGACAGATGTCACCCTGACGAGGGACTGGAGGAAACGGCACCGACCCCGGTGGTCGCCGTGGGTTCCTGGGAAGTGGCTGTTCTGCGTGTGTGGGAGGCAGGAGCTGGGTTCTCGATGCGGCCGTGACCTTCACGGGCAGCTCCCTCCGGACCACACGCCAGCCATGGCCCGGTCAGCACTCCGCATGCGTGGCCTTGGACCGTGATCACCGGTCCGGGTCCCAGGCCCTGCTGGGGGTGCGAAGGAGGGCGGAGGACTTCCGCTGTCCCCGTGTCATGGCATCGTTTACTCGGATTCGCCTGTCAGACTTACAAAGGTGTTTCCATCCTCATCCGAAGCTGACTCGGCAGACGACAAGGTTCCCGCGCTTAGATGTCCCGGGCTCATTCATGTTCTCTGGGCCGTTTCAGAGGCTGGTGCTGTGTCCTCTTTAGGCTGCGGCTCGCACCGTCAGGAAGCAGAGGCGGACGGCTGCCAGCCGCAGATCCGGGGGCTTCCACAGGCCGACGCAGTGACACAGCGGTGGCCAGGGCCTCGGAAGCTCGGGGGCCCAGGCGTGCTGACGCCAAGGTTTTCCACGGAGCGGGAGCTGGTCTTCACCACCCCCGTCTCCTAGCGGATGCTGACACGGGAGAGATTTCCATCCTGCGGAACGTGGCTCTCCACGTGCCACGCAGCCTCTGCGAGGAGCGAACTCCCCGTGCCCTCGGCCTCAGCCCTCGGGGCAGAAAGGCAGAGAGCAGCCAGCACAGACCCAGGATGAGGGGCAGCGTCGGCTCGGCCAGGCAGAGCTGCCAGCGACTCCTTTCACCGAGACAGAGAAAGTGGCTCGCTCGCATCGGAGTGCCCCAGGGACTCAGGGACCGACGAGCACCACCGAGTCACCCACGGGCCAGGTCAAGCTGCCTCGTGAGCACGCCCCGGGCTCAGCCTCACCTCCCTCCAAGCCTCCCCTCTGTGCCACGTCCCCGAAGAACGGGTCCTCGACCCCTCTCCTCAGGTGCCCTGGGCCTTGGTGCACAGCGGGACACGCCACCTGGCGGATCCCGACACCCCTAGCCCGGCAGCCCCCACACTTAGCACCCCCGCGGCTCCAGACACTGCTGACGGCCACGCCTGGTCCCGTAGCCCCAGCCCGAGGTTCTCAGGGGTCTCTGCCGTGGGTTACGTGTGCTGCCATCACGGACGTGCGGACACCTCTGCCTCCCGCCAGATTTGGAAGGCGGGTCTCGGCCGAGGACAGAAATCGCTGCTGCCGAGCGGGACGCACACAGCCACGCTGCCCAGCCCGGGGCCGTCCTGGTCCCTGACGCATCTCACGCTTCAGACTGGCCGTCTCCTCTCGGAACAAGCCTGAGTTTCCTAGGAGACATTTTAAGGGTTTTCTTACGAATTCCCATGTATTTTTAATTCATATCACCTGTCTACCTTAGTGTTAACTGTTAGAAGCTAACTTTAATCACTTTTACAATTTTTTGTGAACAGAATTTGCTGTATGTTTCGTGCGTATATTAGCGAGACACTTCATTACACTCAGAGTATTATTATCAGAGCTTCCTGGACACCCCCTTCGTCCACCGTTGGGGGTCTGCAAACTTCAGCCCCCGGCTACTCCCAGTCCCGCAGCAAGACTCACGGGAACCACAGAGCCAGGGAGCAGAGGAGGTGAATGACGGAAGCTTCCTGAGAACTACGTGTTGGGCCTTGAGAAGCACTGAAGCCAGGGCTGGAGGGGGCCTCGTTCAGGGTAAGATGCGAGGACAACTAAGGAACAGCAGAAAAAAATTCACACATTAAGCGACTTCTCTCCAAGACTCGGGACTCGTGATCCGTGGGTAAAGCTCCCTAGAGCCACATCGTCACGAAATGGTCGCATGATGCGGGTGTTGGCTTGCTTCTAGTGGCATCGTGCGATTCTGGTTGTCACGCTGGGTGCTCTGAAGGTCCGTCTGGAGCGGGGCCCTGAGGCCAGAGACCAGGACGGGCCGAGAAGCAAGGCAGCAGCACGGAGAAGCGCCCAGCCACGCCGACACCAGGGGCAGAGGCACCCACAGTGTCAGCCGCTATTTTCCAGGGGAAAAAAGACTATAACGAGGAACAAATGTAAAAAGTCCTTTCCTGATCACTAAGAGTTTGCTGTTTCAGCTCTGCCACAAGCCTGCAGAGGCCACACCAGAAAAGAGGCCCTGACGACCCTCCCTGGTGCCTGCATTTGACATTTCGTGTGTAACCCTTGAGAGCTGCGTTCTTGCTTCACTGGTTACGAGAAGGGGTGACAAATGTCCTGTCAGGGGCAAATGTGCTCACTGTGACTTGAACAAACCTGCTCTCAGACGCAGTCATCTCCCTGGAGATCTCCTTCCAAAATAAGGACCTTTGATTTATCTGCAGTTGTGTAAGTCAAGTCACCTTACTTGGATTTTGGAGTCGGCCTAATTCACGCACCCATTCAGTGGATATTCAGCAAGCACCTGCTGTGAGCAGAGCAATGAAAACGTGGGCATTCTTCCTCCAGGTTTTGTGCAGAACAGATACACATCTGTAAGTAGTTGTCCATCCAGATTCAGAGGCATAAATAATTCAGAGAAAATGTGGTCTGCTTAAAAGGCGGCAGATAGGAAACTCTCTTTCGGGATGAAATGCCCTGAACAAGGAATTCGACGTGTGAGCCGCCCTTGGACACGCAGAAATCGGGGGGTGGGGAGGGGGTTCCCCTGAGCAACGCCACCTAAGATCACTTACTTAGAGCAAGTAAATATGCAGAGAAGGGCATGCAGGTTTTCTCTCCATGAGTCTTTAAAACTGCGGAGGATGGGAACATCGAAGGCGTCTGTACCAGGCAGGGGCCCAGAACCGATCAGGTGTGTGATGCACACGCATGACGCGTAAAGCTATGTTGCGAGGACGGGCTCGTGTGACTGTGGAGGCTGGCGAGCCCCCACGTGTGCAGGCGGGTCGGCAAGCTAGGGACGCAGGAAGAAGCTCTGAGGGTCTAAGTCGGAGGCAGAGGAAGCCCAGGGCAGGCCGAAGGGGTCCCCCTTGCTGGGGAGAGGGTCCGCCTTTCTCGGCTTCTGAGACCTTCGACTGATCGGACGGGGCCCACTCGCACGGGGATGGGACACCTCTTCCCTCGGTTCATGGATGTGACCATCAGCCTCACCCAAAACACCTGCACGGAAACGCCCAGAATCACGTTTGACCAAGCATGAGCTCCCTGTGACCCCATCGCGTACACACGTAAAATTAGTCGTCACAGTACCCCACAACATAAAATGAGTTGAATATCTTACGCTACATCCTAAAAGGGAATTTCAGGTAACCAAGAAAATGATATGGACGTATAATTACGAATGGACAAATGTTTAAATGTATTTTAGTTCAAAAAGCGTAATGGAGGGTCGACTCCGTGTCTGACGGCAGTGTGCCGGAGGGCTGCGAGGCTTGTTACGTTTACTGTGACGTGTTACGCCGGAGGAGGGGTGCTGTTCGAGAGGGTTCACACCAACGGTGGTAGCCATGTAACAGAATTTGGGGTAACACCTCCACATTTTTAAATCTCTGGATTCGCTAATTTTTCTTGAAATGTCTTGGATTACCATAGAGGAAAAGAATAAGAGGTGAGTTTATCATTGTTAATAACTGCAATCTTTTGTAAAGACTAAAATGTCATAAATGAAATCAAATTCATGTCTGTTTAAGAAACCAAACTGCAAAGCCCCCGAGCAGCCATGACCCACTCTGCTTAGGTAAAGAGAAGCCAGCACCTCCATGAGCCAACGTCGAGGGACATGGGGCTTTTGAATGACCCGCCAGGCATCAAGATCTGGGGACAAGGGCTTGCAGCGCTGAACCGTAGTGAATTCTAAGGGATGCTGGAGAGAGTGCAGAGCCGGGAAGAGCTTGGTCCGGACAACACAGGGCTGGCTGTGTCCTGGAGGGAATTTTTTACTGAACCCTCTTCGTCATCGATTTCTGTGGCCAGTTCCATATGCAGCCCTCGTAACTGCACATGTGTGCGTTAGGGCTTATTTTTGAGGAAATATATTCCAAACTCCTATCTCAATACGTTTTGAAAAGATATGCTAGCCTGAGTTTGCAAGGGCGTAGAACCTTCTTCAAGGCGCTGAAATGTTGCAGGTAATATACGGCTCGTTTCTCTGGGGCCGATCTCGCCTCTGTCTGGTAAAGATAAATCTTCCCACTGAGGCCGCCCCGAGGCTGCATCGTAAGCTCTCTATGGGCAGGGAGACAAATCAAATCCATCTCGTGTCCGCTGGCTGTGTACAACCTCGACGGTTCCCGGCACACAGGAATCCCTTAAAAAATATATAGGGAATTAATACGACTTATTTGTAGTGTTGCCATTTAAGTACCGGATTTTTCTTAGCATTTTATCTACTTTCATTTCTATTCTCACAGTTGAGATGTTAACACCTTGCCTTATGAAACTATGGAAGAGAAAGAAATCCCGTCTGTGCACCTAACAAATATTCTCTGCGATTTTTTTCATGCTAGATACATGCTAATTAATATATTCATCTATAACGATGAATTCATGGGTCGAAAGACCTCAAAGGCTTAGTTTCCCAAGGAAGTCGACACACAAACAAACCATTTCAGCGCCACCAAAATCTGTTACTCGGTTTCCAGGTTCCTCTGGTTTCCTGCCGCGTCCGGGGCGGAAGGGAGGTGCGGAGAGGCTGTAAGGCAGGCGGTTTGGGGGAACAGATGTCTGCAGGCACCTCGAGCCCTCCACGTGCCACGGCCCCGCGGTGCCGTCGTGACCACGGATTAATCCCGGTGCCTCTTCCGTTTAGCTCTCCGTCTTCCCAGTGACCTGCGCCTTGCAAAGCATGAGACGGGGGAAGGACGCGACGGCGCTGTTCCCGGCGGAACGTCAGCTCCCTTAAATATGTGACAGATGTGTGAATGTGCAACTCGGCGTTTGCTGGTAAGTGGCCCGGTGTCGCCTCTGAGGGCTCATGATCTTAACACACGATGTGCCCTCTTCGCCTCTCCACCTGCATCCGAAACTGGAAACGTAGGAGCTGGCACATAGGAAATGGTTTTGTGCGCGCGAGTGTTCGTGAATTTGACGTTTCACAATAGGATGAATTTGATATTTGCAGTTCTGGGTAAATTCCACTCTGGATTCAATCGTTTGGAAAACTGTAACGACGCAGAGAACCCCCGCCGGGTCGTAGAGAGCGGCACCGCCGAGCGCCAACCAAGAAAAGCGCTCCGGTGGCGCGGGGCCTGGGCGCTGGCGTTCCCTCCCACGCCTGGCGAACTCCGAGCGCCTGCACCTGCGGGGCGACAGCGGATTCGGGATGGAGCCCTGACACGGCACGGCGGGCCCTGGGCTTCCAAGGACCGAGGGGGACGCGCTCCTTCCCTCCGATGCTTTGCCAGTGGTCCACGTGGAGGACAAGATGCCGGTTCCCCGCCAGCAGCAGGGGCGCCAGGCGGCACCCCAGGGGCTTCTCCAGGGGCTTCTCAGGGGGTTTTGCAGGGACTTCTCAGGGGCTTCTCCAGGAGCTTCCCCAGGGGCTTCTCAGGGGCTTCCCCAGGGGCTTCCCCAGGGACTTCCCTAGAGGCTTCTCTCGGGCTTCTCCAGGGCTTCTCCACGGGCTTCCCTAGGGTTCTTCCAGAGGCTTCTCCAGGGGCTTCTCAGGGGGTTTTGCAGGGACTTCTCAGAGGATTCTCAGGAGCTTCCCCAGGGGCTTCTCCAGGGCCTTCCCCAGGGGCTTCTCAGGGGCTCCTTTCTCCACGCCCGGCAGCAAATCGGCGCAGTTTGCGGGGACAAAGCCAGGACGACCGGGGTGACGGCTGCCAGGTCAAAGGGCTCCGGCTTTTGATCCTTAAATCTGGCCTTTCTCTGTCAGAGGCGTCATGTCACATTCTGAGTATCGGTGAGACCTTTAAACCGTGAAGGTGTGAAAGGCGCAGTCTCCTCCCGCCTGAGACCAGAGGCGGGGTGAGTGAGGCCGGGCACCGTCCGCCGAGACGCAGACTGAACTCTGCCCAGGATCAGCTACGGTTTTTCCTCCTCGAAGATAAAAGAGCCAAAAAAGATATTAAACTTTCTTCTTCTGATCCCCACTTTGTCCAGCAAAAGAACACAGTTTCTGTCAGTCTTCTTCGCAAAGAATTTCTCTGTGAATAAATCAGTGGCTTCATCATCGAATGCAGGGAGAGGAAAGGCGTGACAGTTTTGGGAACACGAGGTCACAAATCCATCAGATTCTTTACAGTGAGGTTTCAAAGTGTCGCGTGGGGCACCGGCCTTATCGAATTTTTTTCCGAGGTGAAAGTCTTAGGAGCGACACGTACACGGCGCACGGGACGAGCCGGCAGCAGCGAGACCGTGGTGACCTGCCCGAGCCCTGTCGAGCGCCACACTGTGTCGCGGCTGCATGCCCGGCATGCGTCAGCTCCCTTAAATATGTGACAGTCTCTGTGCCCTTGTGAACTTGACCTCCCTCGTTTTACAGGTGACAGAATCATACGAGGGGGAAGTTAAACGCCTTGGTCACGAGCCCGCCCCTGAGAAGCAGCAGGTCGCGTGGAGGTCAGGCTGCTGGTCACCGGGAGGCTCCCGCGGGGCGCGGACACCAGGCGCGTGGGAAGAGGCCGGCAAGGCGCGGGCGGCAAGACGGGTGGCCGGCGGGTCTGCGCGCGCCCGTCCCGCCTCGGGCTCCCTGCGTCTCGCCGCG
>NW_011889249.1:141343-141690 GCF_000151845.1 Pteropus vampyrus
CGAGCGCCACACTGTGTCGCGGCTGCATGCCTGGCATGCGTCAGCTCCCTTAAATATGTGACAGTCTCTGTGCCCTTGTGAACTTGACCTCCCTCGTTTTACAGGTGACAGAACCATACGAGGGGGAAGTTAAACGCCTTGGTCACGAGCCCGCCTCTGAGAAGCAGCAGGTCGCGTGGAGGTCAGGCTGCTGGTCAGCGGGAGGCTCCCGCGGGGCGCGGACACCAGGCGCGTGGGAAGAGGCCGGCAAGGCGGGTGGCCGGCGGGTCTGCGCGCGCCCGTCCCGCCTCGGGCTCCCTGCGTCTCGCCGCGTCTCTCGCGGTGACGATGAGTGAGTCTTGTGTCGC
>NW_011889249.1:143225-145430 GCF_000151845.1 Pteropus vampyrus
CCCCGTCCTCACGCAGACTCTCCTCTCGGAACCCCAGGTCTTGCTCTCAAGGCCTCAGCCGACCCCGCGTCTGAACTGGAGAAACGGCGCTGCGAATTCTCCGCGAGTCTGGACACACCTGTCACCGTGCGTCATCACACAGAACCTGCCTCCAGAGGGTGGTGATAAATTAAGTTACAGAGCCCCTCGAAATCAAGGAGCACGTCTCTGGTTTATAGACTATAAGTGTTTACGGAAATCTAATATTCTTTAAATTCCAAGAAAATTTTTCTAAAGAAACTTGAACTCCTAACACTTGAAGTGTACTAAATTTTTATGGGGGAAAAAAAAACTTGTCAAAGAAATGGATAGCAAAAATTCTTTTTCCTATATTAAACCAAATTCAAACAAAGATAAACCTTGGACAAATCAATCTGGTTTGATAATTTTGATTTTAAAAATCAGGGTGCAATATATTATAATTTTTTATTTCATCTCATTTTAAGGCCTGTGTATTTTCTCATAGCAAGTCTGGTTAATTTTTCTAATTTTTTATATTGATTTACTGTTTGGATAAACTAATAATATATCTGTATCATCTTTAAGATTACAAAAATAAGTATAATTATATTTTCAACTAACTGGTTGTGATTCTGACACATATTTTTATGGAAACAGTAATTATGTATTGTAGTATGTGACCTTAAAACAGTTGTCGACATCTTTAGTGAAACGGGGTCTTGGAATAATAGAATTTAGTTGGTCTCGTTCTGTGCTGTAAAGTGGCTATGTGTTTGGGGCGTGTTAATGAACGCATCCACTTTCTATTTTAAGTAGTTGTAAAAAGCATGTTTGACTGTAAGAAGTCGGATTACGTGACTCAGCTTTGCTGATCTGCAAGATGCCTTCCCAGGAAATGAGTTCTCAGTCATTTATCTCTTGCTTCTCTGTTTGAGGTAGAAATTAATTTACTTGGTTAAGTTTTCATAATTACGGGTGGTTGCGTCTGTACTAGGGTGGTAGATTTGTGAGACGAAATGTCTGCTTATTAAAGGAAAGAAAGAATTGTTTTCCTTTGAAATCGCTGGTTCACCCCGTGAGTGAACAAGGGGGTCTCGGGAAAGGAAGTATATTCTCCTTCGGTTCTAATGTCTTAACAACAAATCTCTAAGGAAGCAACGAGACGTGTTGGTATCTTGGCGAATTTGGCTCCATTTTGATAGATTCACTCATCAGGCTTTTGAAAGGGTTTTGGGAGCCCCCCTGCCCAACCCAACGTCACCCCGGTGCGTGCACGAGCCTCTGTGACAGGGCCACTGAGGCCGGAGCGTTGTCGGTGCTCAACCCCGCGTGGTGACCCCACTTCACGTTCCCTGTACCCGGCCCGATGGCAGAGTCTGCGTCGCGCTCGGGAACTGTGTCTTATGTATTGGTTATGTCATTATTCATTATTAAAAAGTAAAAAACAAATAGGCTCCCCGCTTCTGGGGGAGGCGAGGGTCGTCCAGCAGCCCTGCCTCGCCAACTGTCTGTTTAAGGTCGGGGCTGTCGCCGGGGGTGACGGTACCCCACTGCAGCCCTCACGTCTTAATTACGAGACAAGATCTCTCTGGTAAATCTTTTGATCACCAAAATTACAACCTCAGCCCAAAAGAGGGGGTTTACGAGATGGCGTTCATCTCGGACTGTCCTCGAGACCCCGTGTGGGCATGGAGATGCCCGAGGTGAGGTCCAGCCGGTGCTCATGACAGAAGTGGGGACACATGATCCCTTGGGTGGGTCCCATCGGGTATGCATCAGAGGTCTCGGAGGGGACGCGTCATGGGGCGTCAGAGGTCTCGGAGGGGATGCGCCACGGGGGTGCTGGCAGTCCCGGGGCCCTCACTGCACCTGGAGTGTTCTCGCCACACGCAGGACGCTGGATCCTGCCCCCGTGGGACAGCCACGAGTGTCACCGGAGAAGACGCGGCTGTCCCCTCTCCACACGTCGTGCTCGTCATGACCAGGGAGTGACACACTCCGCCGTCGTCAGCGGTCCGCATTCGCGTCCTCGCACGCTGGCCTGAATCGCGCAGAGACAGTCTCGTTGGGAGAGGTGTCTGGCGACCCCGGAGGAGCACTGCGAAGTCAGCCTCACGATGGACGAGGATTAAGAAAAACATCCGAAGAAAACAGAACAAGAAACGTGGCGCTTGGAGACATCACTGTTTCAGTGGAATCACCTCG
>NW_011889249.1:145480-147775 GCF_000151845.1 Pteropus vampyrus
CGAACCTTTCGTAACCATTAATTTCTACTTGCACGTTTGGGGTGCAGACAACCATGCAGAATTACTAATTTTCTTATTGGTAACTATCTATAATATCACATGCATAGTCATTTCATCATTTCGGTTAAAAAGAGCTTAGAGCTTCTAATTAGAAAAATGCTAAAAGAAAGTTGTTGAAACCCATTGTATTTGTAGCCTTAATTTTTTTTTTTTTCTGAAGTCAAAAATACAGCACATTCTTTACGACCGCTTGTTTGAATCTCGGGAATTCGGCCACAGCTTTGAGTGTCTCCTGTTCGGTACCAGAGCTGCTTCGCGCGCCTTCCGTTCCCGTACTTTTCTGCACCTCACGTACCGTGTCCCCGGCCGCCCCGGGCTCCTGCGGCAGGGCGGGCGGGTGGGGAACTGTGAGCACCGTGCGTGGGTGTGTCCCAGCCCCGCTGTGCGTCCCAGCCCCGCCGTGCGTCCCAGCCCCGCTGTCCAGTCGTATCGGCAGCACATTTCCCGTTTTTAAGTGACAGCACTGCCTCGGTCGGTCTCAGGGGCTGGGACCGTGAAACAGCACGAGGCAGCGGTGTGTGGTTTCACGTGAGGAGCTCGCGGCGGAACGGAGTGTCAGGTCTCCCAGTGTGCGGTGAGTAGTGAAGCCCCTTGCTCATCCGTTTGAGATGCGGAGTACTCAGGGGAGAGTTTGGGCGCAGCCTCCTCGGAAGGCTGACCGCGTGCTCGATGCGTTCGCTACGCGTTTCTCACCCTTGCTGACTCACCTTTGGTTTCAGCTGTGGAATTTCTGGTGTTGTCTATGACATCATAAGCAAGATTCACTTATTTTAAAATGAGGAATGACCTGATTTTATCAGGAGATATGTTTGCAAGGGGACATTTTAACAAGATCCAAGTTAGAAAAGTACGTTTGTTTATGGAAACTATCAGATGTTAAAATCATCTTGTTTCCCAAACCATGTATGTGCACAGCCACCTTTTATAGCTACGTCTCTGTATAAACACGTAAATGCAGACGTGGCCTTTAAAATCTCAGCCTGAATTTCCTGCCACTTCCCAAGCTGTCCCATGAGACTCACCTTGAGAGAGGCTGACGTGAGGGTGGCCTTGGAGAGTATTCCATCAATGAAATGAGTTACAAATTAAGACATGGAGCTGCTCTCATCAGGATGGGGAGGAGATGCTGCGTTGAGTGAAGAGGAATCAATTTGCACCCAGCTCGTCTGTGAAGTGGGTGTATTGGCTACAGGACTCCTAGAGCCGTTTGGAGCTTGGTTATGGTCAGGCACATGGCGATACCCACCTTCCAGGCTCCTGTCTGCACCCCCAGCCGCAGGCAGGTGGGTCCTGAGTGCTGGCGGAGGTAGAGGCGAGGATGGCAGGTCTGGCCAGGGGAGCCTGGACACCCCTCGCGGTCCAGGCAGCTCCCCTTCCCAGTCTCCTTCCTCATCCTGTGCCCTTTGGGTTCTGAAGGTCCCCGTGTATCTTTGATCCCAGCAGCCTGAGAAACTCACTATTTAATTAGATTCTACAGGTATTTTTTTGAGATGAAACAATGAGAATTTTGAAAAAACTCTTAGGAGGAAAAATGGATAAGAATTTCAAGGCGAAATGTATTTGCATTTTAAGCTGGTGCTTTTCATTATGACCCAGCTACTTGCTGCACGTTGTATTTCGGACTCTAGTTTTGGAGTATTTTAGACTCTAGATCTTGGAGTATTTTCAGTGAACACTAGATGTCACTTTTCCCCAGTCCGTGCTAAGGTCCCTTAAGGCACAGGAGGCCTGCTTATCCCTTCTATTTCTGTCCTAAATACTGAGCCTCCCTGCCCTGCTGACCCCGCCCCTCCCCAGGCCGGCCCACCCCAGCCCCTGCCTCCCAGGACAGAGTCCGGTCTTCACCCCTTCAGGATTTCCTTCAATCCTGTTAAAAAGTGCTGGGAATTTCATGATGATGTGATTTTTCAATTAAAATTATTGGGTAAATAGTTTCTGTTTTCTAAGGAGTCTGCAGTTTTAGATCCTGTAAATATTATTAACTGTTCGCCAGGGTTTAATTAAGCAAAGATTAACATGAAAAATAAAAAGAATATGCTTCTTACCTTATGTGGAGAACACTCGTAGAGGATACTCTTGGAAACAATCGGCAAACATGTTGTATTTTAGCACCTGACGAATTCGGCTTCAGAGGCCCGACCCAGCCACGAGCTGGCTTCGGTGCCACTGATCTGTCAGTGTCTGGAGCAGCCTTGTGCCTGCCCGAGACGTCCCCCGGCGTCGGAGTGCGTCCCT
>NW_011889249.1:147825-149395 GCF_000151845.1 Pteropus vampyrus
ATGTTCTGGGAGGGCCGTGGGGTGGGGGCAGGAGAATCTGGGTTGGGGAGATGGGGGGATGTGAAGGGGGGCTTCCTAAAACTGGCCCAAATTTACCCGCCATTTCTATGCTCAGTTTTCAGAACAAACATCTTAAAGTGTCTGTTTTTTCAAATAAACCCCTTTCTCGTTTGTTCGCCGTTTGGGCAGCACTTGCCCGCGGGACGGTGGTCTGTGCAACAGTCCACGACCGCATGCTTTACGCATTTCACGCTCTTCCCCGGACTCAGACCTTTATAGGAAGCACGAAACGAAAGGAACAGACACCCCGGCAGCAGACCAGCCGCCCGCCCCACCTCGCGTGGACCAGGCGCGGCTTCTGCCAGCCTCCGATCTCCAGACTGTTGGGCAGGTCGAGCTCAAAGAAGATGCAGCTCAGGCCGCTCTACTTTCCCGATGTCTGAACCGGGGAATGGAAAGAATGCTTTTTAAAAGGTGATCCTTAAAATCGAGGTCAAACTACATTAGGTGATTAACGAGCCTTAGCCCCAGGTTCAGCCCAGGCCCGGGGGGCGGCCGCAGCGTGGGCAGGGGCTGCACCCGCGGGTCGGGGCGCCTCCCACGGAGAGGACAGGGCCCCGCTGTGGGCTGAGGATGAGCGCGAAGCGCGCCTGTCCGCCTCACGCCCAGCGGGTGCTCCCTCGCGTGCATCGTCTGCCTGGGGCTGTTTTACCGAAGCGAGTGAAATGCACCTTTTTCCCATTGAGTTCCACGTTACAGTTCACTGACATGCAAATCAGCCGAATTCTACTTCACAGTGAAATGAACAGGCCACTAGAAGCAGCGTAGGAATTCGAGCAGCACTATACATGGATTAGAGCGTCTTGGAGCACATCTCAGGGGGAGCATGTGCTCTAACGGGGGGGGGGGATGTGGCAGTCACGACACCTCCACGTCTGTCTGGGATGGCAGCTGTCGTCTCCGGTGTCACTGGCACAGCAACAGAAGAACTTTGAATAATTACAGTGGATAATGACATTTATTGATGTGCTTTCTCATTCCAGAGAACCCAGGCATTTTACGAGTGAGTCACGATAACGAGTTCCCCAAGTAGGCATCACGATTTTGGTGCTGAAATCTGAAGTCGGTGAACAAAGCACCGTGGTTCCTTTCGGCCAGGCACGTGGATGGGCTGTGGGCTCGGTGCACGGTCCACACGCCCTGGACGCCAGCTGCACGGCCCAAATTGGCATCCACTCATCTGCTTACGGGGCTGCAGACAAGATGACGTGGGCCCATCTGTGCTGGGCCCGCGTGTGGAAAGCTCTCGGAAACACGCGCTGTGTCATGTCACTCGTCTGTGGTGGCGGCGCCGATTTCTGTCCCCACCCACCCGCAGACCGTGATCACACGCTAGACCAGCCCCAGCCCAACTCCACAGAGTTCCGGAGGAGCACTGTGACATCTGGATGGTACATTTAACCCAAATCGCTCACCGATTTCTAAGGGAAGGAGCGAGCGCTTCGGCCTTCTGAAGCCTCTCCCGAGAAGCTGCGGCCGCCCCCGAATCCAGTACTCGGCTCCCCCTTCT
>NW_011889249.1:149445-151734 GCF_000151845.1 Pteropus vampyrus
AAGGTCCCCGTGTATCTTTGATCCCAGCAGCCTGAGAAACTCACTATTTAATTAGATTCTACAGGTATTTTTTTGAGATGAAACAATGAGAATTTTGAAAAAACTCTTAGGAGGAAAAATGGATAAGAATTTCAAGGCGAAATGTATTTGCATTTTAAGCTGGTGCTTTTCATTATGACCCAGCTACTTGCTGCACGTTGTATTTCGGACTCTAGTTTTGGAGTATTTTAGACTCTAGATCTTGGAGTATTTTCAGTGAACACTAGATGTCACTTTTCCCCAGTCCGTGCTAAGGTCCCTTAAGGCACAGGAGGCCTGCTTATCCCTTCTATTTCTGTCCTAAATACTGAGCCTCCCTGCCCTGCTGACCCCGCCCCTCCCCAGGCCGGCCCACCCCAGCCCCTGCCTCCCAGGACAGAGTCCGGTCTTCACCCCTTCAGGATTTCCTTCAATCCTGTTAAAAAGTGCTGGGAATTTCATGATGATGTGATTTTTCAATTAAAATTATTGGGTAAATAGTTTCTGTTTTCTAAGGAGTCTGCAGTTTTAGATCCTGTAAATATTATTAACTGTTCGCCAGGGTTTAATTAAGCAAAGATTAACATGAAAAATAAAAAGAATATGCTTCTTACCTTATGTGGAGAACACTCGTAGAGGATACTCTTGGAAACAATCGGCAAACATGTTGTATTTTAGCACCTGACGAATTCGGCTTCAGAGGCCCGACCCAGCCACGAGCTGGCTTCGGTGCCGCTGATCTGTCAGTGTCTGGAGCAGCCTTGTGCCTGCCCGAGACGTCCCCCGGCATCGGAGTGCGTCCCTCACCACGTCATCACTACGAGCAAATAAAGCTGACTGTACTCTCGACATTTCGGCGACAATGCTGCTTAGTCATTTTTTATAGCACTAAGTTGTACTGTTATGTAACGGTCACATAAACACTATTGAAACTCGGGGCACATACTATTGTGCTCGTTAGCATTCATTTTACTGATTTATTTGTCACTCATTTGTAGTTAGACCCCAGCTCCAGAAGGCAGATTTCCCTCTCGTACCCAGGAAATAACTATTTATATTTTAGGCAAAATAGCTTAAACAACAAATTATATGTATGAATTAGATTCCATTTCTAGGACGAATGCTTTTAGCAGGCAGATATTTTATTGTCTATTTAGAGAATCGCTAGAATACGACTACATGAATGCTGTATTACGGGACATTTTTGTCGATTGAGCTAGGGTTTAGGAAAATAATGTTTTTATAATGTGAGGTGGCTGTCAGTTACTCCTATCAAAAAAACAACGTTTTCCACTGAGATAAGAATTTTACATTTAGCGACGTTTTGGATGACAAAACCTTCAGAAACTAAATAGTGTTCCTCGCGCACTTTTTAAGGGGAAACCAGCTTCTCTGGCTAAAACAGAACCTGAAAGGTGGATGGGGAGCCTGAACCCGTTTCCCCAGGCTGTTTCCCTCTGGCTTTGTGCCCGCAGCTCCCTCTCTAGCTGGTGGCCGCCCAGTCACCTGCGGCCTGCCTGCCTTCAGCCCCAGGCCCTGAGGCACCGAGGCGCTGGCGCCCGCAGAGCACCCGGCTGCCTCCGCTCCGTCTGGCTTCACGTCTCGGCCAGCACAGCCTCTGCTTTCCTCCAGCCCCCTCCGGACCGCCGGGTGAGAATCCTGGACGGTGCCCGTCAGAGGCAGAGCCCTCAGTCTCCTGCTGGACGACCTCTTCCTCTCTCGCTTCGTTTCCGGGTCGCCTCTGCCCCGTCCGTGGCTTAAATCGTCATCGTACGCCGTGACCCCAGGCGGCCTCCAGCCACTCACTCAGACCTCTGAGCGCTGGTGCGGCCCGGCCGCCGGGTCAACGTTGCCAGAACGGGTCTCGTCCTCTCAGTCCTGAAACCCAGTTTTCCTCCCACGCTTGTGTCGGAGGCGACAGTGACCCCCGCACGGCTCGCTCCGTTTTCCAAATCACGGCTGCTTTACACGCCCGACGCACCGCACACCCTGCGCTGGCCCAGGGCCTTTGCACGTGCTGCTGCCGCTCCCCGCACGTGCCTCCCGGACCGCCGAGCCTGGCTCACCCCGGGTCCCTGCGGCGGCCCGGCCCCTCCCTGCCAGCCACACACCTCTGTGCTGCTAGAACCCCAGCTTTGTCCGTGTGTCCGGCGGTTGAAACGGACTAGCCTAAGCCAGTGACTGTTGAGAGAGGGCGCGATGGCAGCTTTGCCAGTGACACTGCTTATGAGCAGGTGGGACGCGTCCCCTTCCTTTTGGGAGACGTGAAGT